>NC_143148.1:19512500-19610000 GCF_059928025.1 Delphinapterus leucas
AAAATGAAAACGTGGCTACAGAATAAGAAAGGTAAAATCCAGGCAGGAGAGGACACTTCTCCCGGGTGTACAGGCACTGCCCAACCTTTTCTAGTCCAGGCTTCCGATCATGGATGCTGCCCTCACTCAAGCTTCAAAACAATATTTATTCTCACCTACTGATTCAAATCAAATACCCTCTGGTCCCCCTGGAAGCACACCAGTGCTTGTGGAAAGAACAACTTCTTGGACTTGAAGGACCCACACCAGGGAGCCAGGGCTTGCCTCCGGGGAGTCCCTGAGTGACGTTTCCAAGAGAAAACAGCATTGGCAAGGTCACTAGTTCAGAGGTCCTTTTAGCTTGAAACAGAAATTTGGTTCCTGCCAGAGCCAAAATGAATCCTGTGGAATTAGCTCATAGGCTGTCCTTGGGAATTACTCATCGTGCATCACTTTTCTTAGAGATAAGACATTTCCTCGTCCCCCAAGGTGCCAGGATCTCTAAGTTGACATAATTCTGCACAAATCACTCCGGTGGTGTAACTTAGAGTGTCCCAATCCCCTTTGGACCCTGGCCTTTGTAACTGGGCCATCACTCACTTAGTTTCACCTTATCTTTAAATAAATGTAACCAGAAGGGACTTGTTCGGCTCGCCACCTCCTGAGTGATGTGAATTATTTATACAGTCTTCATACGCATTCGTTAAGCCGCACACAGCCAAGTGGAGAGGAGCTGTTTGTCTCTTGTTCAGCCAGAAGTGTAAGACTGCAAGGTCGGGGTACATAGTAAGAACATCCGTGAGGCTCTCCCTGGCTGGGTCGTGGAGAGGAAGAATCACCTGTTGTCTTTGTCAGGCTCTCAGTTGGCTGAGCTTCCGAGGGAGCTACTGAGGATGCTCGTTCACGGGGAGGGGTGGGAGTTGCAGGCCCAGCCTGCAACCTACCTGGCCTGTAGCAATGAGCCCTGCAAAACAAGCTCAGAAATGCGGCGTCGCCAGCCAGCAGAAAAGCATATAAGTAAGAAAAGGAGGTGCATGGGGCTTCCCTGGTGGCGCAGTGGTTGAGAGTCCACCTGCCGATGCAGGGGACACGGGTTCGTGCCCCGGTCCGCGAGGATCCCACATGCCACGGAGAGGCTGGGCCCGTGTGTACCGCAAAAAAAAAAAAAAAAAAAAAGAAAAGGAGGTGCAGAAGAAGGCTGATGCTCCAGGGAAATTTCCTATAGAGCATATCAGTCTGGGGTGATCCCCAAGACAAAAGCATGTTCTGGTGAATTGGACATTCTGGTTAATAAAGCTTTAGCACGTGGTGCTGAGATGGGACTGGGAGTGGAAGGTGCTGGGCTAGAGCCCTTCAGCCTCTCTGAGCTTCATCCACTCACCCTCCCACATTGCCTTCCTCCCACAGTTGCCGTGAACAGGCAATATATGCAAAAATGCGTTCTAAGCTCTGAGACCCTACATAATCGTCAGTTAGACATTGCCACACATTTCAAACAATAAAATTTAGGGACTATCTTTTTTCTGCAAACTCTTGCATGAAGATGTTCCTTTTCCCATCAGAATTCAAGGGCGCTTCCCCAGCCCCGAGCCGCCAGCCCTCACTGTGAGCAGTGATTAGGGGCACGTAAACTTCCTGGGTATTTGAGAACTGTTTGGGATTCAGGTTTAACAGGAAGTTGCTCTTTTGCGTGGGACTCTGGAATATTCAACCTGGAAAGGACACTAAGGCTGAGAGAGAAAGAACTTACAAATGGATTAGATATTTTGGGGTCCTGTTGGAATTTACCATGGGGCAACACTCTCTATGCCAGACATCCCAAACTCAGCTGTCTATGAGAGCCCAGCAGGTGACCTAAGGAGAGAGGTGAACCTGGCAGGAACAGGTCAAGTAAGTAGGTGTCCGGTAAAGGAGGCTTCTGCCATCAACCTCGCTGGGACTACAGCCCCTCTGAGATCTGATCTTTCTATTTTTTAAGAGGAGCACGAGATCTAACTTCCCATACGAAGTCTCCTGAATTTCAACAATATTCTACTTTAAAAACCTTAGTAACACTCTGCGGGTCAAATACAACTCACCAGAAGGTTGCATCCCACCCTCAAACCACTTATTTGCTACTTATTTTTGTTCCTGCAGTTTTGAGTGCTAACACTCTTATGGTAGCTCTTGTTTAAGCGTCACTTCCAGATAAGGAAAATAGCTTGTCCCAGTTTTTCTAGAACTTTCCCAGTTTTAGCACTGAAAGTCCCGTGTCCTGGGAACACTCCAGTGCCCAGCAGACCGGAGCAGTTTGTCACTCTACTGCCCGAGAGAGGTCGGCGGGTTTGGCTGATTGTTTCTAAGTGACAAACTCACCTGTTTTGGCATGAAAGGTATCTCTGGAATCAGACAGAAGCTGGTTTACATCCCCCTTCTGTCACTTACCACCTGGGTGAGACTTTGGACACGTGCCTAGACCTCTCAGGGGCTCAATTTCCTTGTATATAAAATAAGAATACGAACAGCATCTATCCCCGGGGCTGTTGAGATTATATGGGACGCTGACCATGAAACGGCAAGCCCAATATTATCATCATTGCTCAGTGTTGACCGTATGAGAATGTTGGTCCTGACTGCTGATCAAAAACCCCAGAACCGGGCTTCCCTGGTGGCGCAGTGGTTGAGAGTCCGCCTGCCGATGCAGGGGACGCGGGTTCGTGCCCCGGTCCGGGAGGATCCCACATGCCGCGGAGCGGCTGGGCCCGTGAGCCATGGCCGCTGAGCCTGCGCGTCCGGAGCCTGTGCTCCGCAATGGGAGAGGCCGCAGCGGTGAGAGGCCCTTGTACGCGGAAAAAAAACAAAACAAAACAACCCAGGACCTTCTGGGCTGTCCTCTGACAGCTGCTCGCCCATCTCTTCTTTGGCCCCTTGGCCACACCCTTTGAGGTTCAGAGTCTGGAATATCTGTGATACTGGATTAGGAAAGGAGGCTTTACCTGCCCATGGGCTCCGCTGAAGGGCTTTGCTCAGTAGAAGGACTTTGGTCTCCCACACCTGCTTGGCTGTTTGAGGGATTATACCCTTTCCCTGCAGGCGCTAAACCAAAGCAAGCTACTGACCCGAAAGAAGGAAAGAGAAGAAAAAGTAATATGTTTGTTAGAGTGTGTTTGTTTCCTGGCCAAATGTATCAAATCATGGCTTCCCGTGACCTAAAGTTGTTTTTAATAGCTTTCTATGATCTAATTCTTAGCCCCCCAGATTTACCAATTTAAAAAGGGGAAATGTCATGGAGATCCACTACACGCCTAGGGAGTTATTTGGAGTTGTTGAAGCTGTACTATCGGGCTTTCAAACTCAGTTTTGAATAAATATCAAACTCCCCAGGAGACAGAAATGGCTCCAAAGAGATTTTCCCCAGGGTCCCGAGATCTGTAAGTCGAGATAATTCTACGCATTGCTGCCCGAGTACGGAAATTACCAACAAAAGAAATTAAGAGAAGGAGCCCCGTGATTGGACTAATGCATTGATCAAGGCATTCTTCTCTGTTTCACTGCCAGCACGGCACATAAATAACATGTGGGCAATTACCGTGAGTAAATTATATGTGTTTTATAACCTTCCGTGAACATCTTTCCTTTAAAAAAAAATGGCAAAACAAAGCAAAACAAAAATATTCCTCAGGGGACCTGAGTATCAGAGAAAAGAGTAAAATATGTTTTTTTAAATTTTTCTGTGGGTGGGAAGAATGGAATTGGGCCAAGCGGGCCCCCCTCTGTCACAGTGCTTAACCTGGAGTTTGGTTTCCCTGTGTGGATTTTAGATGAATCTGTAACTTTCTCCTTCCTGCATGCTATTCTCCCTAAGCTTCACCATCGCCCCTCTCTTCTGCTATGTCTGTCTCTTTTCCTTTTCCTCTTCTGTATCTCTGTCTCACTTGACCTTGAGATCAAGATCTCGCCTTTTCACTTGAGAATAAGACATTTCCAATCCCAGCACGTGGCACCAGAGTCTCAGTCAATAGTCAGTGGACCATAGGGGTGGAGAGTGGGGCCACTGCTTACATCTTTCAGGCTCTGCTCATGCTTCTGATGCTGCTGTTGCATTTGAAGGACTGTGAATTGCAGGAAGGAACTTCCCAATGGGTTGGCCAAACAGACAGGCCCAGGTCCAGGACTCCCTCACTGAGCAGCCTTACCCTGCAGTGGACCAGCGCAGCCCACCATCCCACCCACCAATCCAGAGAAGGGTCCCAAGGAGGCCATGGGGCCAGAGCGTGTGGGGATCAGCATTCTGGATGCCCATCTCTCTTTGGACCACTGGTCCAAGCTGTATCCTGCTTTTCCTTTCTCCATCACAGCCTCAAGAGCACACCCACTTCATCTCTAGAACTCTTTCGCCACAGCCACGGTGCTAGACTTAGATTCCACTCTCACACAGCTTGCTGCCTAGTGGGGAATACAGAACTATAAACACACACTGTCACATATCATCAAGTGTCAGGTGGGCCCAGTGCTTTTACAGGGCCTCTAACCCTGCCTCCTGGTATCTGGGGAGGTTTTTGTGCAGGTGGCCGCATATGAGCTGAGATTTAAAGGCTGAGTAGGAATATTCTTATTCCTCATCTAAACAAACAAACAATAGCAGCCCGTGGTGCCATGGGTTCCCTCCTCCATGCTATGCTTATGCCCATGGCACCCTCCTCCATGCTATGCTTATGCTCTGGCAAAGTGTCAACAGCCTTACCTTCTGCTCTTCTCACTGGCGGGCAACCTTGCTGTTCTGGGCAAGGCTGACAGGTCACTAGCCCTATAGGCTCCAAGAGCGGGGAGGACCAAAGCTTCCGCAACAAAACCAAGGCAGGCTTAGTGCCAAAATAAACTAAGGTCTTTCTGTACACGAAAGTTTTCCCGTTTGTCTCACCATTTTTAAAACATTTGACCAATTTTGGCAAAATGTAACCCTTACTGAACATTCAGAGGCCACCCCTTCAATTGGATCTGTGGCTCAGTCATTGACACCAGAGGTCTTCCCTGAGCCCTGGCAACACTCTTGAGGGCGTGGGCTCCAGAACTAGGTGGATATGGGTTCGCATTCTTGTTTTGCCTCTCCCCATATATGCGATCATGACACCTTTCTAAGCTTCTGGTCTTTCATCCATAGGAAGGTGTGATAATAGCAAAAGTATAGCTCACTGTGATATCAAGTTCAATCATGTCAATGAAGCATCTACTCCAGCTCCTGGCACACTGTGAGTGACCAGTACATGAATGCAGACTCCCTTCACCCTTCTTTAACGCACATGCAAATTGTTCTTTCTCTCTCTTTGGTATGAAACTAGAATCACGAAGAAAACTAGCAGGCTGTGGCCAGGGACCTGCCAAATCTTCATGCAGACCTCCCCAGGCACCACCGCCTCCGGGCCCAGTGGATGTCGCCTTCCACTTTCTCCTCTGCAGACAAAGGAGTCCACCTGTGATGGACAGAGCACCCATTTTTTGTACTCTTACTTTTTTAAAAAACTTTTTTATAATTTCTTTATGTATTTATTTATTTTTGGCTGCATTGGGTCTTCGTTGCTGTGCGCGGGCTTTCTCTAGTTGTGGCGAGCGGGGGCTACTCTTCATTGCGGTGCGCAGGCTTCTCATTGCGGTGGCTTCTCTTGCTGTGGAGCAGGGGCTTTAGGCGCGTGGGCTTCAGTAGTTGTGGCACGTGGGCTCAGTAGTTGTGGCTCTCAGGCTCTAGAGCACAGGCTCAGTAGTTGTGGTGCACGGGCTTAGTTGCCCCGCGGCATGTGGGATCTTCCCAGACCAGGGCTCGAACCCGTGTCCCCTGCATTGGCAGGTGGATTCTTAACCACTGCACCACCAGGGAAGTTCCTTTTGTACTCTTTCCTATTGGAGCATCGTTCGAGGTCCTTAGTGTCAGAAGAAGTCATTTGTTCTCACTACTTGGAATCTGCACTTGCCTCTGGTTACAGAGGTGAGGATGCTTTTCCCTGCTTAGTCTTTCAGCATCCCCCAAGGCATCTGTATCCTTCCCCCACCAATAACATCCCTTCCTTAGAAGGACCTTTCCTGCCTTCCCGAGGTAGAGTCCAGAGCTAAGCCTTCCCACTTCTCCCTATGCATTCTGGCTGACTGCACCAAAATATAAAAATCTTGATTTAAGTATTTTTGTATTCAAGGATCATACGCAAGTATTCATTTGAAGGTTCAGTAGCATTTTGAAATGAGAACATCATATATAAAGATGTCAGCGATGGAGCCTCCCACAGTGAGGTTGAAAGAGAGAGAAGAACAAAATGAATAGAGGGGTTCCTGGGATCCAAGAAATTTTAACATCTCATTATTTAGATTACCCTACATATAATTTTCCAATATTTGGTATTATAGACTTTTGAAGGTATTGGTTAAAATTACTTCACGACTGACATCAATTTAGTCTTATTCATTATCTAGCTAAAATAAAACCTTAAAAATAGCTGATTATAGTAAGCAAGCAATTTTCTGATAAATGCAAATTCCCCACCATTTCCAAAGGAGTGCTCACAGCAGACAGAAATAGAAGGGCCAGGGGGTAATGGTCCTTCAGTGTTTCAGCATCCTGGCATGGAGCAATGTGGATTCAGAAATGCTCCTAATGTCTGCAGGATTTGATTGTGTTTGGAACATGCCCAGGTTTCCCCTCAGCCTCTTGCCTCCATGACGGACCGAACCCTGCGGACTACACTGCCCCCAGTGATGGTGATTGTGGTGCAATCGTCTCGTGTACTCATGGCCTTGATTGCTTCTCCCAGTCCTTTGTGAGCCAGTGAACCACAGGATGGTGATGTCCCTGTCATCCCAGAATGAGCGCAAACATGCATCTCCGAATCTGATCTGGGCCATCACTTGGGGGTTTCCTCCCCAGCCACACAAGGTACCCAATCACCTTCTCAAAACTCACGGCTCCTCAGCCTGGCTGGACCCTAAATTCAACACCATTGGCCTGCGCCTCCAAATCACACATCTGCACCTGGCACCTGCCGGCCTAGCAGCTACAGAAGCCGTCTACAGGGGATGCTCACTTTGGGATGATGTGGTCTAAGCAGGAGAGATCATCACCCCAGAGAGACTCAGTGGCTAGAATCAGCCTCAGTCTCTACGTGGGCCTACATGGAGATCAGCAGTTGGGTGCACAGAGGCTGTTGTAACTTGGAGAATTGGGGGAGGCTTCCCCTACGCACAAGGAATTTCAGCTCCTAGGGTTTTCAAAGGGTCTGAATTTCCATCCAGAGATAGTCCTGTGGGTCAGGCGTTTTGTTGCAAAGCCCCTAATGCCGCGTCTAGATGTGTCCCCAGCCTTGTCATTCCCGGCCCTGCCCTGCGGGTCTGGGCTCCTCTCAGGACCTGATGCTGTCAGTCCATTGTCTGATTTACTTTCCTACAATAAACAGGAGTGCTGCACCCCGTTCTGACCAAGGGTGTGGTGTTCAGGGGCCCACCCAAGGACCAAAATGCACCAGGACAGTCACATCTGCGGTTAAAATATTGAAATAGCATCGTCATGCTTGGCAAAGAGCCCCCAAAGGTCCCCCACCACCCTGGCCACCCCAGCCCCCATCCAGACCCCTGAATCACAGCCCAGCAACCCAAGAGCCCATGACTAGCAGGTTCCAGCAGCCTGCACCCATTTTGTTTGTACAATAGAGATTGTTAGGAAGTTCCCTGGTGGTCCAGTGGTTAGGACTCCACTCTTCCACTGCCAAGGGCAGGGGTTCAGTCCCTGGACAGGGAACTAGATCCCACAAGCCGCGTGGTGGGGCATGGCAAAAAATTAATAATAATTAATAATAATAAAGGTTGTTAAATATTTTGGATAATAGCCCTCCTTCTTCTATGGAAAGGAAAAAGGTCTTCCCTTCCACACTTCACCTCTGTCCCCATGAATCCAAGGCCCTATAGCCCATCTCACAGGGAGTGAAGTTTAGGAGGGGCTTGTGTTATGAAGTGGATGATGGTCCACATCAGGTGAATCAATCTCACCTTGGAGAAGAGATAAGCCTCGCCTGCAGAATGGCCAGCAGGTGTCAGGCTGGCCACTGTCCTCACCAGCCTTCACCAGAGGGGCTGAGGGTGACTGTCACGGCTCCAGGCACAGCCAATCATGCTGGGGACGACGGCAGTGGGATGACTTTGTTCCTTCCTTTTCCCCATCACGGTCCCCCTGCTGGCACTATATACCTATCCATGTGGCTCTCCTCACCCTTCTCTTAGGTCCTTATTGGGTGTGGAAAACCTCACCATTTGTGCCTCCAAAATGCTAGCCTATGACAAAAACTATATGCTTGGAATCGCAAAACCTTTTTCTTTCAAACAATTGGCTCTGTCATTTTGAAGCTCCTTAGCTTCAAATTTTCCCCTTATTTCTTTCTCTGAATGTTTCTGCTGCGACAACTCCTTCATCAGGTCAGTGACGATGGGAGGCTCCAGCTTTCAGAGATGAGGGTCAAGGTCAGGGTGTAGAGAAGTGTGTCTGTGGCCCCGTGAAGAGATGTTGGGCCAAGATACATGAGTTCCTTCTTCTCCTCCGGCGTCTTATTCTTTTCCTTCTTTGAGGGATTGGCCACCCCCTTCCCTGTGTGTTAAAGGTTGGGAGAGAACCGAAGACATCCTCTCCAGCACAGATCTTGCCATCACCTTGAGTAACATCATCTTCCAGTTCCTTCCCTCCAAAATCCAGTCCCCAGCCAACCACTGGCTCTGACCTTCCCAGCACTGCTCCCCAGTGGCATTTAACATGCCCACAGACTATGCTGTGACTGTGGCCACCTCGACCATGACCACTGCTTCTTCTGGCTTTTGCTCAGTGTACCCAGTATTTGTGTTCTTGGCCTCATCGGTATTTTTGACCCACCCAGCCCTCTGCTTTCTCCTACTATCCTCCCTCTTTATTCCCTTCTTCCCTATCCAGGACCCATCCCTTCACTCCACCCGCCCTCCAATCCTTTATCTAGCTCTTTTCAAACTTCTCTACTCTCTTCAAACTCTTGACCATGCCATCTGTTTATTTACTCTCAAGAAGTCATGTGGCAAAATGTCTTATAGAAAACATAGAAGCCATCAAAAGGGAACCCCTTCAATTTTCTGCCATTCCATTCTCAAGAGTTAACTCTATCTTTTTTTCCCTTCTCTTCCATTGTGATAGAAGAAGTGCCCCTCTACCTGTCCAGAGCAAACACCTGTGTCGGGGATTTCATTCACTCCCTTCTCATCAGGATTTCTCTTTATCCCTTACTTACCCCTCTATCCTCTACTTCTTCATCCCTGCCCTTCACTGACTTTTACCTGTTAACCTTTGAGCAAGTTCAAATTATCTCTCCCATATAAAGTTAATACTGCTCCCAAATCGCCACCTCGTCCAGCTACTCCCTCCTCTTTTATCCTTTACCCATCTCCACTCCCATTCCTTTGCTGTTTCCCTCCAAGTGTGACTGGATGCTTCTTGCATAAGTGTTTCTTAATTTGTGCAAATGGCAGTGCATTCATTATCTTATTCTGCTTCTGACTGTTTTCACCGAGCCCTGTGTTTGTTTGTTTGTTTGTTTTGCGGTACGCGGGCCTCTCACTGTTGTGGCCTCTCCCGTTGCGGAGCACAGGCTCCAGACGCGCAGGCTCAGCGGCCATGGCTCACAGGCCCAGCCGCTCCGCGGCATGTGGGATCTTCCCGGACCGGGGCACGAACCCGTGTCCCCTGCATCGGCAGGCAGACTCTCAACCACTGCGCCACCAGGGAAGCCCTGAGCCCTGTGTTTTCATACCTGTGCCTGTTGTCATGTGATCTCATAGTCTGCAGCTTCTACTGCTGCATGGTACCCCAAGGTGGGCATCCACCAGATGACACACCTTCAGCCCCCCAGAGATGGATGCCCAGGTTTCTTCCAGCTCTCCAGAGTCATAGGCAAGACTGCAATGAACAGATTTGCTCAGGGCCTTCTGTTGGACCTGTGTGAGAATTACTTAGAAACGTGTACTGAGGAGCAGAAATGCCCAGTCAAAGATCCTCGTTGTCATTTTGACTCACCTCTACCTGATGGCTTTCCAGAATGCTTGCATTGGTCCACACCCCCACTCACTCCCCATGAGAGTTCCTGTAGCCTCATGTCCTGCCGGTAATTAGCATCATCTTTTATGCCCGTCCAATAGATACAAAGGGGCATCTCCTCATTGTTTTAATTGACATTCCTCTGATTACTCATGGGTCTGAACATCTCTTTGTACGGTTTTTAACACTTTGGATTTCTTCTTTTGTAAATTGCTTGTTTCACACCCTTTGTCTCTTTCCTGAGTTGTTTCTTCTTTACCTGCTGGCGTTCTTTGCATTATCTTGCTACATCCCCTTGTTGGTCAAAAAAATTGCAAACATCGTTTCCTAATCTGTCATTTGTCTCCTAACTTTTCCATAATTTTTTTAATCAATGATAAGTTGATAGTCACTGTCACATCACCTCTTTGGCTGACCCTGGAACACATCTTTGCTTACTTGTTTGTACAATGGAGATAATAAGGGTACTGCCTTCACAGTTTTGAGGATTCAAGGAGATGGGGTGTGTAAATCAGATGGCAACGCTCAAGAAGCACCATGGGTGTAGTGGTCATAGTATTAGTAGTATTGGGTTTTTTCGTTGGGGTTTATGGGTTTCTCAATGACAACTTAAGAAATAGCATAGGTGAGGCAGGAGCTAATCAGATTCCACATCAATGTGTCACCTGCGCTCTCTCTCTAACCAGAACCACCTGTGTATGTAACTCAGCAGCCCCAGGTGGCGGTGACTTCGCCCTATCCATATAATGCATACAACCCATACATTTGAGTGTCTATCACAAAAGTGCATCTTCCCCAAGCAACTTTCATACTTACTATGAGCTGCTGAGACTGGAACTTATGACCCTGCTGAGCATTTTGCAAAGTTCCAAACCCATCTAGAAAGTCTTTGGTATGTGGGTGCCTCCTCGCCTATCTCTGTGGATCAGATGAGCAGTGAGACTCCCTCGTTAGGAGGAATGACTTCAAAAGGCTGTCTGGGTGGGACCTCCTTGAACTGCATTGAAGTGAGTCAGAATCACACACATTTCATTTCTCTCCCTAACATAGACTTGGAAATTAAAGGCAGAAATCTTTGTCAAAATGCATCGTGGCTGTGATAAGAGACAAGAGCCCACAGTGAGATATTTGAGCTGTTTTAACAGATCTGATCTCATCTGAGCAAGCTGAGGTCCTCGTGTAGAAGAGGAGGTCCTGAACACCAGGCAGGTCCCCCAGAAGCATCTCCTGCTGCCAGAGGAAAGAGCCATCCATCAGGCCCTGACCTGCGTCTGCTCTAGGTGAGCACCAACCTGCATTTTTCTGCTCCTCCAGACTGTAGAAACCCTCACTCTCCAAAGCCCTTCTATTGCTTCTCAAGGAGCAGAGATGGTTCCATTCCATTCAGCTGTTAAGGTGGAAAGAAGTCACCCTATCCACCTACTTCACTCAACAGATGGGGAAACTGAGCCCACAAAACTGAAGTGAATCTTCTCAGTGGAGCACAGCTGGTAGGTAGGAAATGCAGCAATAGAACCCGGGTTCTTTTCCTTACGCTTATAGAGAGAACTGTCTCTCAGAGGAGACTTCAGGGACAAAGTCTTAACCTTCTCAGTGGTTTATGTTTCAAAGTAAGCTCCTGAGGACTCAGCTACAGGAAAGGGTGAGCCAGGAAAAGACCCATTGCTGGACACATTTGGAAAACATGGCCTCCGATGGCCCCTGGCTGAGATGGCACAGCAGGAAATAATCATGTCTGCAGCCGCCTCTCTCCCCATGCTTTCTGTGAGGGAGGCACTGCCTCAAGCCATCCTTCATACCTTACCTCACCTTGTGAGACAGAATGTAACTGGCAGGGCTGAAATACAAAACAATTCTGTTGAAAAATAAAGCTGGATTTCTTCCTAACCTTAGAAACCATGGTGAAATGGAAATGGATTAAAGACAACTATCAGAATTACAACCATAGAACTGGTGTGAGTTATCTATTGCTGAGTAACAAATTACCCCCAAATATACTGGCTTAAAACATGTGTATTTTCATCCCCATGGGTCAGAAACCTGGGTGGGCCTTTAGCTGGGTCTTCTACTTCAGGGTCTCTCTTGACTGCAATTGAAGTGTCACCAGAGCGGCAGACATCAAGTCTCGACTGAGGAAGAATCTGCTTCCAAGCTCGTATGAGTGTCGGCAAAATTCACTTCTCCACTGACTGTTAGCCTGAGGACCCCAGTTCCTCACTGACTATTGGCTGGAGGCTGCTCTCAGTTTCTTGCAACAGGGGGCCCTCCAAAATGGCAGCTTCCTTCATCAGTAGAGTCTGCTAGCAGACTGAGAGCCACGATCTTTTGCAATGTAATCATGTAGTGACATCTCATCATCTTTGCCATACTCCCTCAGTTAGAAGTAAGTCACTAGGTTCAGCCAATCTTCCAGGAAAGGAGACTTCACAACTATGTGAATACCAGGATGCAGGGATCTTTGGGGGCTGTCTTAGTAGCCTTCCTACCATAGGACTATAGAAAAAGAAATAAATTGTGTTCAACTGAAGACACTACAAATAGTTAATGGGCAATGATGGAATAGGAGGAGATCGCTATGATGTCCAAAACTGACAAGGAATTCCTATAAATTAACAAGAAGAGGATAGCAGCCCCAGAAGGAAAAATAAATGTACAACGGCTATATTTAGGCAACTTGCAGAGATTAAAAAGGCTAATAAGCATATAAAGAAATGCTCACATTTATTAGTAATTAGAAAAATGCCATTAAGACAAGATAGCACTTCACACCTTTTTGAATGGCAAAATAGACAGCTGGATAATGCCATGTGTTGGCAGGCATATGGGACTCTTGTCACTGCTGGTGGCAGTGGAGACAGCATCTGGTCCCACCTTCTCAAATTGACTATATGTACACACTCTAACCCAGCAACTCTGCTGCTGGACACGTATCCCAAAGAAACCCTCGCCCTCATCCCAAAAGATGCTCTTTACAGCAGTGCAACCCAATTGCAATCTGGGCACCGTCTCCCGGGAGAATGGATGGGCATCATTATCCAGATGACAATAGGACCAGAAGCATTAGATTGTGTGTTCACAGGGCAACATGGGTACATGTCAGAATCATGGTGCTTGGGAAACAAGAAAGATACAGAATGAGATAAATAACAATATCACTTACATAAGTTAAATATACATGCAAACTAAACAAAAATGCACATGAAAAAAAATTCAACAGTTTCCTGTAAGGAGTAGAGCAAGCAGTTGAAGGGGAATAAAATACACAACACAAGAAAGGGACCACGTACAGACAAGTGATAATAAAGCTCTTAGAGCTGAGGAATATGTGGACTTAACCCTCTGTCTCTGAAGAGAGGAAAACTCAAACAGAACAGAACAAAAATTTCGCCCAACTGTCCAGTCCATTCTGTAGAGTGTGGTGCTCTGCTCTAGGCAAGCACTCGATTTAGTTTGTCTCATCTGGATGCCATGCCAGCTCTTTTGATCCCAGTACTGTTTTTTGACAGGAGACCTACTAATAACCATGAGAATTTGTGCTCCTTGTCATTGCTCTGGAAAAACAGTTTATGGTAAATCAACCCACTGACATTGCCTTCATTTTATTGCTCCAGGAGCTCTGTGTGTATTTACATGTGCACGTGTGTGTGTGTGTGTGTGTGTGTGTGTAGTCAAAGAGTGATGGTCTCTCCTGGGAATTAATGACTCTGTAGATTGATGCATTTTTCAGAACTGTTAATTTGACCAGGCATGAACTCTTACACGGCTTCTATCTTTTTAAGATACTGAATTATTTCTCTTATTTTTATCTTTTTCTATTTTTTCAAATAGCATGTCCAAATAGCAAATAGTAATCAAGACTGGACACTAAATAATTAAACTTTTGGTTAAGCTCAAAAATAAAAGGCATGAGTTCTGATGTGTGGGAAACACACACACACACATGCCATCCAGCTTCTCAATGAGGTTCTAGCTTCCAATATTATCAGCACCTGGCAGGATGAGACTATTTTATGTAAATGGATTCATTATTATTAATTTCTGCTGGTGCTGAACGATTTATGAACTGCTTTTCGAATGTAGAAAAGTGGTTCATGAATCAGAAGGAAAAATGTTCCCCAAAACTGGCATCGATAAATAACGACTTTTATTCATGGATCCCGCCCATGGTGTCTTTTATCTTCAGCAAGGATGGAATGGAAATTACCAAGCCACCGCAGGGGTGGGTGTTGGGGACAAACAAGGAAGCAAGGGTCGAAAAATTGGAGAGGCGGTTGGCTCCTGAGACAGAGCCAGCGGGCCACGTGTGGGAATGGCTGAGACTGCCCTCCTGGGGCTTCTCCTCCCTGGGGCCGTCTCCTCCTTCCCCCTTTCTCTCATTCCCCTGGAATTATGCACTGGATTAAATCAGCTTCACACTTATCTAATTGCAAACTGGAGCCAGCATCCAGTGTTTTTAAAAAAATCTTCATTGGATTCACTGTCTCAAGATAGAACACAGCGGAAAGCCATGCAAAGCTGAGTGACAGCTAAGGTGCCAAGTCCAGGCCTTTTGTCTGGAGAGACCTCTAGAACTGCTTTGGACCTACAAGGTAAGGACAGAAATTAGGGACTGTTCAATAAACACTACTTGATTTCATAGGATCCAAAGTCAGCAGCAACAGGAGATTTTTGGTACCAGTTTTACAAGATTATTTCCAGGTTCTGCAAATTAGATCCTGCTGAACTGCTGCCTTAGATATTTCAGGTTTGATAACCCACGAGTCAGGTGAGCAAGGCTTTCCCAGCATCGGAAGAGAGGGAATCTGAGGCTGTCCCTGGAGCACTGAGACCTCTCTTACCTGGAGAGAGATGTCCAAGTGAGCCGTCACCTCAGCTGCCTTCAGATGGGATGGCACTTAGCAAGCCCTCCCAGGATGTGGGGGTCCACCAGCTGTCTCTACCACTCTCCAGAGGATTTCTCAAGCTCCGGTCATCTGGAACAGCCTGAAACTACAGGGGGGTTACCACTGTTGGACTGAGGCCCACACACACCTACTTGGGCAGTATGGGGACCAGAGAGAGAAAAGCAATGGGTGAAGTAGCAGGCCCACTCTACCTGCCAGCTCACTCAGTCAGCTCCACCAAGAAACAAACACGAAATGGGACCCCGAATCTGCAGTCCTTTCTGGGTCTCCTTTGCACATGTCTCTCCTTGGGTGGCCAGCAGATGGGTGTGATTCTCATGCTTTAAAATATTCATTTTTAATACAACTACTTAATCTAGTGTTCAGTGGCAGAAACAGAGATCTGTTTCAGCACCAGAAGATAAATTGAAAAAAACGGGTTGTTGGAGTTGTGGAAGCTCCCACAGGCATTTCCAAAGGGATGCCTCACCAGCCGGAGAGACTTCAATCCTCAGATAGGATGTGGCCTCACAGCCAAAGTCAGCTGGTTTTCTAGATTAATAAACTCCCAGCCTTTGATCCTGTTGTGAATAATCCAGAAAAGTGCCTTAAAGGCAAATAGATAAATAGCTTTGTTCTGTTTTGTTTTACAATAGTTCATCTTTGCACCATTTCTGGGCAGCAAAGAAACAACACTCTCCTTATTTAAAGGTGGAGAAACTGAAATTCAAAGATGATAATTATCCTACAATGATATGACAGGAAGTTGGAACCGAGTCAAGATGAAAACTTTCCGTTTCTGCATCTTCCTCCCAGAAATGTATCCATTCAGTCATTGAGTGCCTTCTGTGTCCCAGCACCATGTGGGGCCACAGGAACAGAGCCATCAGCAAGACCAAGAAAGCCCCTGCTTGTCCCCAAGGAGTTTACGTTCCATGGGGAGGCGATGACTGTAAAAAGATGCCATAATGAAATAAAGGGAAGGCATCTCTGAGGAACAGAGATCCAATGAAAACAAAAAAAAGGATGCAGAAATGGGAAGAGCTGAAAAAGAGTCCAAATAGAAGGGCCAGGGCGGATGTCAGCATGACACATTCAAGGGACAAGCAAGACCAACCTGGACGTGGCAGGCAGAAGGGCAGAAAGAGGTGCGTCTAGAAAAGCAAACTGAGCCAATCCCGTGGAACCTATGGTCAGGTGTTGGAATGTTATCTAAATGCCATGGGATACTTTGTTAGATTAGTGACTAGGAAGACTAATTTCAATTACTTTATTACCACGGAACTCCACTGAAGAAAGCACACTTTAAAAAAGTGCAAAGAAACATATTTTCTCCACCTATTGGCAAATCCAGTCCTCAAGGAGGCAAGAGTGGATTGGCTGTCACTGGGAGCTGAGTAAATCACCTATTGCCTGCAAACGTCTCCCCTGGTCTGGTTGCTCCAACATAAGCCAAACCTCTTTGACGCTCGGGACACCAAAGGTTGTCCAACTCTGAAGAAGTAGGGGTTGAAAGAAAAGGCATTTGGGAATTAAATATATGCTCCAATCAGTTGAACTTTTATACAGATTGACTGCAGTGAAAAATTAAATCTTTGTGTAATCCAATAAAGTAAAATCAAAGGCCCCAAATAAATAAATAGTTGTCTTTTTTTATTAGCTTTCCATCACCCCTGGCTTCATTTGTAAGTTGCATTGTGTCACCTCTCTCTTCATTGGCAATGTTGCCTCTGAAAACTGCTCTGTTCGTTTGAGTTCAGCAATCAGGCTTAAATGTACCAATATACTTTGTTCTAAAGTGTATATTTTTTCTGTCTCCCAAAGACATAGTGACTACTCCCTTTTATGGGAAACCAGTTATTAATCCAGTAAGTCTGCGTGAATCAATATCTTTGTGAAATGACACCGTGTTCAAGTTATTTTATGTTATGTTGATGGGTAGCTAATTTTGGAATGGAGACATTTCTTCGAGAAACAGACATAGCATAATTTAGTGGTGAAAATGTCAATCACTATAGGTTGTATGTCTTTGTTCAGGCAAAAGGGGGCAGATTTATTGAGGGAAATGCAGCTATATATTCCCTGCTGCACTCTGACCCAAAACATCCATTTTGCTTATAATTTTATTTGGCAAAATGACATCAACTGCAATCACTAACAGAAAGACAATGCCAAAAGCCATTGTTCTTGGGTTCTGATTCAACAGTATTATTGCAGGGCAATATGGTGACAACTTCAACAAGGCACCAACATGATGGTGCTTTTCGCTGCTGACGGATCTACAAAGGAAGATCTGCATAGTACTAAGCAAATTTGTAAAATTTAGTCTGGGAAATACACTTCAGACTAACTCATTTTTTCTAGTATCTAACAGCCCACAGAGAAGGGTGTGGCCCTTAGATTCTCTGTCTACCCCTGACACATCTTCTTCCTCAAGGCTATCCTCTTTCTCCTGTCTTTCCCATCCCACTGGTGTTTTAGGCCAAAACAAAAGGTATGGGAAGGAGAAAAGGGGGAAATCCAATGGACACAGGAGGGGAGGGACAAGGAAACAAGAATGTAGGAAGACTCAGACATTGTAATAACCACTGACAGGGCTGGACGAAGAAAATTCACAAGCACATCTGGATGAAGAGTCGTTTTGATACTGAAGTGGACAAAGTGTTTTAACTGAATTTTAGGTAAAATGGTAACCTGGGAACATATTTTCATTCCAGAGTGAATACGAAAGTGCTCACTTAGCATGATAAGGAATTTCTCTTCTAAGCCAATAATCACCATCAAAATTAAGAATACAATAGTAGACACATTTGTGGTAAATTGTTCCATTAGTGGCCCCGATGAGTCATACCTCCCAGTTCCAGGGCCTCCCACATTGACTCTGGACTTGGCCACATTACTTGCCCTGGCTAACAGCTCATCAGCAAACATGAATCAAACACAAGACTGCACACTGGGGGCTGCCCTCTTGGACCATTGTTGCTTATGAAATCTTAATAATGGATAATATCTAAGCACTACTTTTTTTGGAAAGTTAAAACATTTTACATGTATTATTATTTATCCTTACACAACCCTCTGAATTAATAATGTTACAAGGCCCATTTTACAGATGAGCAAACTGAGGTACAAAGGTACAAAGAAGTAAGTGCCTTGTCCAGCGTCATACAATGGACAAGTAATGGATCAGATGTAGACAAGGCTAGATGGGACTTGAGTCTGGGTAACAGTCTGGCTCAGAGCGAGGAGTGAACTGTGATTCACCACCCTTACTGCACTTTCCCCTGGCAACCCTCCTGCCCACGCCACCCAAACAGGTGTGAAAATTTAATTGCTCTTAGTCCAGGAAACCTGGGAGAGTTTCACTATTTCTGGACTCTTGTCCTTTGCCCGGAGCTCTCTGTTTCCATGGGGCCTTATTCATACTGCTCCAAAAGCCACATCAGAACATTTGTGACAAAAGAAAACTTTAAGGATGGGTGGGCTTATGCAGCTGCCAAAGGCACAGAGATGAAGATTTGAGAGCTCTGGCCTGAGAGTTCTAAGGGGTTTGGGGGCACCCAGATTTCGTAGTTGAGGAAAAAAAGCTTTTCACTTCTGCCTAATAGAACATATTGAAATGAGGTTTGGGCACCTCTTGGCCTTCCTCCTCCCAGAGCAGTCCAACGCTCCTGGTGTGCTCCCACAGACACACTGAACATTCAGACGCATCGTCACATCCCAGACGGGAGTGTTCCCTCCAGCTCCTTCTGGGCCAAAGCCCCACCTCACCTCATCCCCACTTTGTAAAAGTACTCATAAGCTTTGAGGACTCCAGAAGTCAAAGGGCGATATAGGAAGGGGAGGCGCCAAGAAACAAGACCCTCCCTAAGACCCCAAGAATACAGGGTGGCCTGGGTTTTAATCGGCTGCTGTACCTACCCGGTAGTCCTGGAGAAAGATCTCCCAGCACAGGATCTACAGCAGGGTACACACCAGCTCCTACTGTCTGGAGGACAGGGTGAGGGGCAGGGCTGCAGTGGGACTCATTTCATCTTCGTATCCAGGCGGAGCTAAGAGCAGCTGTGTGTGTAGCAGTGGGGGTGCGGTGAGGGGGTGGGTGCTCATAGACATGTAGGTGAGGGGCTGCCTGGAGGATGGTATAGAAGGGGGAGCAACCCTGTAAGCTGCCTTCTGACTCAGAGGGTAGGACGGGGCCAGGGCACATCCGAGCCTCCAACACGGTCTTAACTCTGGTGCCACTTCCCTGCCAACAAACGTGAACTCTATGGACTGACGGTATCCATCCCCAAAGAGATACTGAAATCAGACGTCACCTCCTGGAGACAAACCCTCTCTTGCTGATATTTAGTGATTACAGCACAGGGAGTTACAGCAGGGAGGAATGGGCTCGCAGAGAGAGCCTGGGGGAGGGGCACCTCCTCTCTCCTGCCTGACCTGTGGGACAGGACACCTTTATCCCAACTCGTCCAGGGTCCACAGTCCAAACACTGGAGCCAGGGCAAAGTCAGAAATGAAGTTCAGCTGCAGGGCTCCACCGTCCCAAGAGCTTTCTCCCAAGCCTGAGCATCTATCGGAACTCCTGACTCCTTCCATAGATGACATTCATTCCCTGGAGAGAGCAACCGCCCCCAGAGTGGGGAGTGGAGCGGCTGCCCCAACCAGCTTGCACAGAAGCTGTCTTCCTCTGCCTCACATGGAAGCATTTAAAGACCTCCTTCAGTTCAAGGCACCTCTGATCTCCAGCACTGACTCCCTGGCCCCAGCAGCTGGGGGATTTCAGTTCCAGCAAAGAAGTATTTCCCAAGTTTCTCAAAGACACTCAGAAAGTCCCAAGGCGGGGGACCTGGTATTTCTCAGGAGGTCTTGTCCAGGCTCCTTTGCCCCAGGAAAGGGCTTATCTGAAGGTAGAACAGACAACGGAGTCTTGCAGGCGTCCGATCTCAATGCCGCTCAGAGGCACTGCTCTCCTTTCCTCTCTTTAGGTTTCTTTCATGAGATGTTCTCCATCCTAGGCAGGAAAACCATTTCCCTGCGAAATACAAAATCTATTGCTGAGCACTGCGACGAGAATTAACCTTGATTACTACAGTAATTTCCTAATCAAAACTGGAGACCTGCTAATCAAGCTGGAATTGCCAGCTGCTTGATTTTTATAGTAACATAACCAAAATTGAGCATTTGGTAAACAAGGGGTGTGGCTGTGGTGGGAAGACTGCAGAGGGCGAGGCAGGGCCTGCCAGGCTGGAAGGAGGCTGGCCTTCGCTGCGCTGACCTGTCGGCAGGTGTGGCAGAAACAGACACGCCAGAACCTCTCCTGAATGGGGCAGGAAGGCCCACTGAGACACACACAAGGGGTGAGGTAGGGCCCAAACCAGGTTCTTCTCACATGTCTTGTCTCAAGTTGCGTGATGTGTTCCAGAAGCCAGCCCTTAGACGAGGGCACTGGTGTGGCTCTTCATGTAGGAGGTCATCCCAGGAAACATGAGGGGGGAGGCAGGAAAGGGAGGCAGGTCATGCAGGCGTCCGTGAGCAGGTGGCTGCTGTGGGCAGCGGGGTTCGGACCTGCTGGGATAGACTGGGACCCTGTGTGGATGAGCCACGGGTTGGTCCCACCCAACGGGCGAAGGCTGTTCCTGGTGGTGTGAGCTCCCTGGCATTCCAGGATGCCTCACCTGCAGGCACAGGCAGGGTCCTGTGGTGCGAGGGGCTTGCAGTAGGAACGTCGCGTGTGAGCACCCTTGAGGATGCAGATGTGATATGGGTGGGGCTCCTACACCACACAGCTCTTCCTCGACCTTCACACCCACAGGAGACCTCAGCCTCTCTGAAATGCACCTTCTGGGGAGAAGGCACCAAGCTTCCTCACACATCTATGCCTGTGTAATGCTGCTCACCCTGCTGGGGATGCAGGGACGGGGTCAGCTAAGGAGCCTCCCCGGAGTCGAGGGACGTGCGTGTGCCCAGAGCACCTTTCCTTTCTGCCCCAGTAGCACCTGCCACTCTGTGCTCTTCAATTTCTCTTTCTATCCCTTCTGCTAGATGAAAGGTTGGATTGTGTCCTTATCTGCATCCTGCAAGTCTTGAAGAGTCCCTGGCACACAGTGGGTTCTCAATAAATTCCTGCTGATCAGGTGATTTGACGAATGAGAGGCTAAGCTTGAGTGACCCACTCCACACTCAGACGGCAGTGCCCCTCTCCCACAGGAGGAAATAGGAAACCTGGGTTCAGTCTAGGCTCAGCTACCTGGGACATCACTCAGTGGCCTCAAAATTCTAGGCAGCTGAGTCAAGAACTGAAGGGAGGGGTTTCCCTGGTGGCGCAGTGGTTGAGAGTCCGCCTGCCGATGCAGGGGACACGGGTTTCTGCCCCGGTCCAGGAGGATCCCACATGCCGCGGAGCGGCTGGGACCGTGAGCCACGGCCTCTGGGCCTGCGCGTCCGGAGCCTGTGCTCCACAACGGGAGAGGCCACAGCAGTGAGAGGCCCACGTGCTGCAAAAAAAAAAAAAAAAAAAGAACTGAAGGGAAACATTCTGACTCTGAGCCACAGATGCTGCCTGGACCTCAGATGATCCTCCCCTGCGTCACTCTGGCCTGGAACCCCTGACTCTGAGGACCACATCCATCTCTGACCTCTCTTCTCGATGCCAACGTGGTGAACAGCGTGGCAGTTAAGGGTATGCATACCGGAGTTCGCTGTGAGCCACTCCGTATCCTATGCTCTCGGCAAGTATTCAATAATTAACAACAGTGATCAAGGACACTTGGATTTAGGACCTATCCCTGAAAGCAGTGGTCCTGGCTGCTGTGCAGGAAACAGGCTGAAGGGGGCAACCCTGGTGGCAAGAAAGTCTGTCCAGGGGCTCGGCTCGGCACGGATGATGGCAGTGTGAATTAAGGGAAGGGGCGGTGGGCACAAGAATGGTCATGGAAGGACAGAGAGGGTAGGGGAAACTGCTTCCACACACGTCCGCACCCCCAGCCTGAGCTCTCCCAGGCCCGTCTCAAGAATGCTCAGGCTGTGTCAAGTCCTCTTGTCTTAGCCTTGAGAAAGGAAATAAAGAAGGTTTTTCACCAGTGAATCTAAAACAAACCATTCATGAGAGTCAGAGAGTGGAGCCTTCCCCAGGGGCTGGGCCTAGAGGAGAGACTGCAGGGATGACTGGCCAGCAGAGAAGAGACTTGGCCTGGGGAGTGAGCCTGTGACAACCAGAGGTGATGGGCCGCCATCGTTAATGCAGCAATGGTGGTGAGGAAGACTAGAAAGGTCTGACCAGCCCTCAAAACAGAAGCTGAGGGCTTCCCTGGTGGCGCAGTGGTTGAGAGTCCGCCTGCCGATGCAGGGGACACGGGCTCGTGCCCCGGTCTGGGAAGATCCCACATGCCGCGGAGCGGCTGGGCCCGTGAGCCATGGCTGCTGAGCCTGCGCGTCCAGAGCCTGTGCTCTGCAATGGTAGAGGCCACAGCAGTGAGAGGCCCGCGTACCACAAAAAACAAAACAAAAAAACCCAGAAGCTGCATCTGAGGGATTTGCAGGAGGTGTCTCTGCCTAGTGGTTTTAGAGTCTGGAAAGATGCAGAAGTCAGGGAAGAAACCCCTCTGAGCAGTCATGGGTCACCCACTCTCAACGCCACAGAGACGTCAATATGGAGAGACTTACCATCCAGTGCCGCGGACAAGGAGGGCAGGAGGTCCATAGCAAATTACCTCTGCCGCTCACAGGCTGATCCAAAATGCCAGAGGTGGCAGGAGCCTACCCAGGAGCCTCCCAAAGCCTGGGTAATGCGAGTACTGGCATTCACTCCCTGCCCGCCCTACACCTCTGTCTCTGTGAACGTGACTTCAAGCAGTAACCCATAGGGATGCTGCAGGCTGCCCTCTGAGTAACCAGTTTCCGACGGAGCTCAATAATGATGCAGTCAGTGGACACCAAGGAGAAGGGGCCCCAAGGCTACTGTGGGTACAGGGACACACAGCATATCTGTCTGTCTGACCTCAGCCTGCCACCCTCCTGTATTATGTTTGGTCCAGGAGCCAGGGCTCTTTTAAAATGAACTTAATTACTCAGAGAATACATGAACATGTTCTTACAGTAAAAACTTAAAAATTATAAATAAAACTAAAGTTCTCTTTGACCCTCCCCATTCCAATCCCTCCCATATAGGCTTATAATTATCCACACGGATGCAGCTTCCAGTCGCTTCCTTTGTATTCAGAGAAGACATATATGGTGCAGATGAGTGGGAAGTTGTCGTTCTTGCTGTCCTTATTCTCTCCGTGAATATGATTGGATGCTTCTCTGTTGCTCAGAGGTGAGCTGTATGTTCTACGTCTGCTCACTCTCTACTTACCCATTTCCCCGGTGATGGGCAGTTTGGTTAATTTTGGCCTTTGCTGTAAGCATCCTTCCGTGTGACTCCTTGAGCAAAGTTTTACTGAAGCGCACACCCAGAGACAGAGATGCTGGAAGGGCAGAAGATCTGCACATCTTATTAGTCATTCTAGAGATTGCCAGTTTGCTATCCTAAGGGTTTGTAACACACATACTCCCACTCAGTTTCCACATCCTCCCAGCCTTTCATGTTGTCAGATTGAAAAGTTTTGCCAGTTTGGAGCATAGGATGCTGTTTTATTTTGCATATCATGGACAACTGGTGAAACTGAACAGCTCTTGGTTTTGGCCGTTGGATTTCATTGAAGAAGTTCTAGCCTTGTCCATTCTTCTTCTGAGACGTTTGTCTCTTTATTATTTATTTGCAGTTATTTATGTGTTTAGAGACCCACACATATTCTGGATATTAATGCTTTTAGTTATTAGATGCTACAAATCATGGAGATCTTTTTCCCCTCCTCCAACTTCTCCCCCTCTTCCTTTCTCTTCCTTTTTTGGGAAAATTCAGGTACTACTGAGAAAATATCTTTACCTGTGGCACATTCTGGGGACTTCTTCCTACCTCACCTCTGCAAAGCGAAAAGCCCCAAGCGTGTACTTGCTGCTTTAGGAGAGAAGCAGTGCTCGTCCTCTACTTCCTTGGAGCTTTATGATTAATAAAAGCCATGAATTCTGATGATTCCAATGGACAAGGATGCCACAGATGACACATGCTCACACCTCTTCTCTAGGGTAGGTGGTAGACACGACTAATTAATCAGTGAAACCCCTCTCCCTGGACCTAGATATGGCCTCAGAATTCTTCCAAACAATAGCAGCCACCACACTCAGTTGGAGTGGGCATGTAAGAAATCTATATGCTGTCGCTGCCCCAGCATAATCAAGTGCATTTTAATCATCCCAGTTAACAAGGGATTCAAAGCCTTTCTACCTCACAAGGGGATTATCTTATCAGAGTTTTCATTAAAAAGAAAAACCCAGCTAATTGGTTTGACCTCACTGTTTAGGAAAATGATAATAATAACAAGCTAACGTTTATTGAGTGGTTACTATGTGCCAGACATGGTGTGAAATGCTTTACACGTATTTTCTCATGGAATCTAACAGCAGCTACTTAAGTGAAAGAATGTCATGTCACAGGATAGAGGCAAAAACAGTCCCTCTGTTGCTCTCAAGTTGACCCTTTCCTCTCCTTCCTCTCCTAAGATGCTGCTGCAAATCACCAGCTTTCCTTTCCGCCCAAACCATTATTAGTTAACGTGTTTTTCTTCTGAGATGTTCAAAAACTTACTGAAGCACAGTGAGGTTTCTTGCCTTCGTGGATCTGGAGTGTAGCTCTCAGCTCAGAGGGGAAATGTTAGAATGAAATTTCACTGGAGAGTGGTGCCCCGCCAGACCCACCTGTAACGGGCCATGGCTCCTATCTCAGGCCACTGTGAATATCAGTGGTAACGAGTTTGCACATCTCCTGAGGACCATCCTCAGCCCTGGGGGAGTCTCCTCACCTGGAAATATCCTGGAGGTGGCCCAACCAATGGCAGACTAAAACAGGAATCCAAAAGCCTAGACCCCTTGCCTCAAGGTGGGACAACTCGTGGTGCCATTAACACTCCAGAGTTCCGCATGGACCTGAAAGTAGACTCCGGCTGAATCAGTATCCTTGCCTGGCTTCTTCCCTTGTCTCCACCGCCTCTTTCTCATCCCCTAACAGGTTACTTAGGACAGCACTCACTCCACGAATCCCTAGCCTGAATGATCTAGGTACACTTGGTCCCAGAGTTGAAACTTCTGAGTATCTTTGCTTTAAAAACTATCGGACTCCTTTATCCATTTATCCTTAAATAGACATTTAGGTTGCTTCCTTGGCTATTGTAAATAGTGCTGCAATAAACATTGGGGTGCATGTATCTTTTCGAATGAAAGGGGGAGGGATAAATCGGGAGATTGGAATTGACATATACATGCTACTACATATAAAATAGATAACTAATAAGAATGTACTCTATAGCACAGAGATCTCTACTCAATACTCTGCAATGACCTATATGGGAAAAGAATCTAAAAAAGAGTGGATATACGTATATGTATAACTGGATCACTTTGCTGTACAGCAGAAACTAACGCAATATTGTAAATCAACTTGACTCCAATAAAAATTAATTGAATAGGGCTTCCCTGGTGGCGCAGTGGTTGAGAGTCCGCCTGCCGATGCAGGGGACACGGGTTCGTGTCCCGGTCCGGGAAGATCCCACATGCCGCGGAGCAGCTGGGTCCGTGAGCCATGGCCACTGAGCCTGCGCGTCCGGAGCCCGTGCTCCACAACGGGAGAGGCCACAACAGTGAGAGGCCCGCGTATCGCAAAAAAAAAAAAAAAAAAAATTAATTGAATACAACTGTTGGGTTTTATTTAAGTGTAAATTACCCAGATAAGCACCCCGGTTCTCGCCTTTTGCTTTTGCATACGTAAACACGTCACTAATGCTAGGAGAGTTCTTGTATTCCTTCACCCTCAGCTGTCCTAATAAAACAGGAAGCCAAGGGAATCAGACCCATTTTTGATATGGAAAAACCAAGTCACAGAAAGGCTAGTTTGCCTATGAAGTCTCTGTCTGGCAGATGTCACGGGTCACCTGATTTGGGAGTCGAATATCTGTTTCTCTCAAGCTGCTCTGAGCTTCAGTCTGAACCTTCCTCACCACCCCCTCATCTCCCTGGATCAGAAGTCAGGGCCTGTCCTAATATGACAAATGAGAATGACCATCTCAGTTCAGTCAAAATCACAGGAATTTTCTGGGTTCTCTTCCTTCTTCAGGGGCTTCAAGTTCATACATCCAAGCAAGTCAGCATTCCCTGCGTTCTCTCTCACCTCGCCAGCTGTCTCATGCACAAGGCTTTATTCTCCCTGCAGTCTCCCAAGAAGACTGAAGAGCCCACAGAATGACCTCAGGACAGAGCTTCTGGTCAACTGGTCCTCTCCTACCCCCAGCTTGCAGACAGGTGTCTCTTTTAGAATTTCATTTGGAGGTGCCAAACCAGCTTGAGTTTTCCAGGTGGAAAGTCATATCGAGAGGGGAACTGAACAGTAAGTATTGAAATCCAAGATTTCCTCTTCTCCTTTGCATCTGTATCTGAGGTGGTGACTCTCTAGAGAGGACAGGTGGACACTTTGCATTCAGGAGTGATATTGGAAGCTAGACCTTCAAAATGGCAAAGCACAAAAGGCAAGAATACATGGCGAGTTTCTGTGCTGCTGCAGGGTGGTTTCCAAGTTCATGCCAATTTATTCCACAATAAAGAGCAACCTGCCTCACTTTGCCAGATCATGCAATCATCCTCTCCCCATTACATCAAGGAATGGGAGACGGCAACACACAGCATTACGACATCACAAATCAATTTTATTGAAAACGCATTAGGTTTCAGTAAAACTGAAGAATCAGACACCAGAGGAGAGGAAGCCAGGGGAGAGGAGACAGCATACCAAGATTTACTTCTGAGTACTACAAAATATTGAACTAAAAATAACATTAAAGATGAAATTTGTAATGAATCTCAAACTGCTAAGTTCCCCAAGGCTGGGTCTGCCAAAGGCTTTGCAGCAATCTTCTGTTCTTTGCTGTCTTTATTTAAATATTTTATACAGTTGTCTATGTTCGTGTGCAGGGTGAACTGTCATTTACCTTTCAGTCCACTCGAAAATGGGTCTTAGGCTGTGTCATCTGAGCACTGGGTGGAGTGGGTCTGAGCTGAGCAGGGGGCTGGAATGGGGTGCTAAATGAAGACAGACACTTAATGTACTTTTGGTGTACTTAGATTTGGCTGTCATGGTTTCTGCCTTAAACCTGATTTGTAATTCTATGGGTTTCGTGACATTATGATAAGATGAGATGTGCCTAGGACTCCCATTTAGCAGGGACATTGATGGGCATTTGAGTTAAAGAGAGTGGTTGACGGGAGTGAGGCGGGATTCGGACCCAAGGCTTAATGCTCGGCAGAGAGCCAGCTCCGTCTGGAGCGGTAGGATTTCACGCTTTTTTATACATTAGACTTTGCCAAAGAGAACTTTTGGAAGAATAAAACATTTCCAAGATAAATTCAATTTTCCCTAGTGTTGAACGTAACTTTCTGTGACACTGGATGGTTTACTTGAGTTTGGGTGAAAGAGTGCATTTTCCTGGTTTGCAGGCTGAGAGGGGGGATAGAGAGTAGATGGTGAGGCTGGGGAAGAAAGCAAAGGAAGGAGGAGTGCGGGGCGGTGAGTGTGGAAACCCTTGGAAGAAGACCCTCTCGTACTCATCACACGAAAGCCTGTCTGTGTTTGTCTGTGTGTGTGGTGGGGATGCAGACATATCCCCTATGAAGTTCCCCATTTGTTTCTGCAGAGGGGCTGGGGTGCCCAGCATATTGGAGCATAACATACATAGTCTGATGAGCTGGACAGTCCGGGGTGATGAAGATGCAGGGGGCACAGGGCCCTGCACAGTCCCTTCGCCTTCCCCAGCTGCTGGCCAAATGCCACCTATGCTCAGCCGTCACCTCCTGGGGCAGTGCCTTTCCCTGCAGCCTGGCATAGGACGGACAGCTTCGTCTCTGCCAGTAGAAGGGTTTCTGCTCCACCCAGCTCCTGACATCCCCCCTTCCCCTGGCATATCCCTGGACCTACCCACCAACACCTTCACTTTCAAAGGGCTCTCTCCAGTGTTCAAGACTCTGACATCTGCCAATGCTGCTGGCAGTGTGGCCGGTGGGATCTGTAGGGTGTCTCCTAAGAGGGTAAACCATGGTTCATGTAGAAACATTGGTGGGGACATAGTTACAAAGGTGTGGACACAACCCCAGACCCCCTACACTCGCTTTTCTCTAAGAGCCATAGATCCAGTATACATATCTGGTTTCTCTCAGTACATACAGGGGATAGCCAGCGCTGGGCAGCTCATTATCTCTTTGCTTCCCCCTCCTCTGTCCCCACCTTATGCTCCTCCCATATGTCCATATGTCCGTGCAGGATGCAGGATCCAGCAAACACCACAGCACTCAGGCTGGACTGGCTCCAACCCACACTCAGACTCTCACAGGTTTGTGACCGTGGGAAATCAGCCAGTCTTGCTACAGGGAGTTGAATGGTGGTCCTCAAAATGATGTGTCCATGTCCTAACCCTCAGAATCTGTATGTCCTTGTCTGGAAAAAAATAGGTCTTTGCAGATGTAATTAAGAATCTCAAGATGAGATCACCATGGGTTATCTGGATGGGCCCTGAATCCAATGCCAAGTGTCCTTATATGACATGGATGAGGAGACACAAGAAAAGAGGAGAGAGCAATGTGAAGACAGGCATGGATGGGAGTGATGCTGCCATAAGCCAAGGAATGCATGGAGCCACCGGAAAAGGCAAGGAACAGAATTTCCCCAAGAGCCTTCGCAGGGAGGACATCCCCGACTTCAGGACACCTTGGCTTCAGACTTCTGACCTCCAGAACTATGGAAGAGTAAATTTCTGTTGTTTTAAACGGGCCAGTTTATGTTATGACATCCCTAGGAGACAAACGTGCTCTCTGACGCTCAGTTTCCTAGTCTAAATGGGAACGTTGTCGTGCCTGAGGGAACTTTGAGGGAGCGCATACGTCAAGGTGAGGGTCAGGTAGCCAAGAGCTGGCACCACTGACCCTCGTGATGCCCCTTCCTGCCCTGGCCCCACGTGCTCTCTCTCCAGTATCCACATATTCTGGGATGACTTTCCTGGCTTCCCTCCGCCTGCAGGAATCCTGTCCCACTTTCAAATGGCGTGTCCTACTTGGCCATTCAGGACATCCACAGAGACTGTTCTCTCCTGATTGGGGGGGGGCGGGTACTTGACCTCAGGGTCAGCAGGCTCCAGCCCCAGCCCCTGCTGGACCTCAGGGTGTCAGAAGAGCAGCTGTCCCTCCGTCTAGGGTCCTTGAGCCTCTACCCAAACCACGCCCGGGGCCGTGCTGTTCACAGAGGCCCACACAGCTGCAGCCGCTGTCAGAGCTCCTTTGGTTGCAAGTAGCAGGGGCCACTCAATCAGTCTCAAGCAACCATGCGAATTCTGTCATTAGGAAGCAGAGGACAGAGGAGGACCCCAGGGCAGGGAGGATGGGAATACTGCCAGGCCCCAAGCTGGCATCGCCTCCTCCATGTCTCCCTCTGCAGACGGCTTTTTCTGCTTCTTTAGGACAGAAGAGAGAAATCCATGCGTCCCAAGCCACTGTCCCCAGCACATTGATGGGAGGAGGCTGGCCCCCAGAGCCTTCCCACCCTAAGTCCCTTCAAAAAGAAGATGACCCACTCAGCCTGGGGCAAATAACCACTCTGGCTCCACTCCACAAGACAATGATAGAAAGGCCAACATGGTCCTGAGTATCAGTCTTGGCAACTGGGGTCAGTTCTCAGACACAGGGGGGACAGGTAGAGCAGATTCCCTTCTTCCCCAGCAAAAAACTTCAACCATTGCTCATCATTCCATTGGACCCCAGGCTGTATAACCAGATGACTTTCTCTGGGGGATCAAGCCTGACCAGGCCTCTACCCACCCCAACCCCGGTGACCTGCTTCTCTGCAGTGACTTGATAACTTTGTAAGTGATAAGGAGGGTTGTGTGGTTGGGGATGAAGAGGAGGGGCCTGGTTAAAACTTCAGCCTATGCATCTGTAGAAACCTTCCCCCAATGACCCACAATTCCCAACAGGACTGTCCTGGAGACCCTCGTCAGGTTATGTGTATCCTGAGACCTCTGGAATGTGTGAACCATCTAAGTGTTTGGGTCCTCCAGCCCTCCAGGTTTTCGGAAGAGGCGAGGGCAGAGGCCAAGGCTGGCTGTGTCCAGAAATACTTGAGGGCTGGCCTTTTCCTCTCCCTTCTACACACAGGCTTCTCCTAGACTAGGAGGTCGATCTCCAGACAGGGTGTCCATAGTCTGGGGTCTTTACATCCTTCTCCCTTCCTGTGTCCTCAGTTGGCCTCTCTGGGCCTCAGTCTCTTCATCTGGAAAATGGACATGGTAAGGCCAGGCTGTGGTGGTCCTGAGCATCTTGTGAGATGCTTCGAGAAGGGAAATCATGATACGAATACAACACTTCAGAGAGACTCCGGACAAGGCAGGGCCCCTTGGCTTCCCTGTTAGGAAGGCAGCATTTCCATTGGTAGGTGTGGAGTCAGGCTCTTGGGGCGCAGGATAGAGGAAATGCCGTGAGCAGCCTGGTATCCCTTCTCAGACAGAGAAGGGCCAGGTCCTGGGAGGGCAGGGCCGCCTGCCTGTCTTGCTGTGGTTCTGCTAGGTTAACTCCCAGCAGGAGGATGTCCTGCCCTGCCCTCTCTTTGTCCCCTTAATCTCTCTATGTTTCCTCACTGACCCTGAGCATGCACTGACTTGTGACCCTCTTGCTGATCACAGAATGCGGGCATTCACACGAGAGAGACAAGGCAATGATGAGCTCTCCACAAACCTCCAGCCAACAGGAGGGGGAGGGCCAGCCCTCTCCCGGGGACGCCACAGAGCTGCAGCCTGACCTGTGACTTTGAGCTCTTCCCTAGCAAGGAGGACACGTGTCCTGGGGAAGCTGGCCAGAAAATCGTAGAGAGGGGACGAGAGACTGCACATTTGTGGAGCGAATACTTATGGCAATATGTATACGCCCAGCCTGCACCTGATGACCAAGGAAGCCACGGGTGGTAGCCAGGACAATGGACCCCAAAGACATCAGGTGTCTCAGGCCATTCAGGCTGGTATAACAAAATATCACACACCGGGTAGTTTAAAAAAACAGAAATTTGTTTCTCACCGTTCTGGAAGCTGGGAGTCCAAGATCAAGGTGCCTGCATGGCCGTCTTCTGGTGAACGTCTTCTTCCTGGTTCACTGTGTCCACACAGATGGGAGGGGAGAGGGATCTCTCTGGAGCCTATTTTATAAGGTACTAATCCCACTCTTGAGGATTTCATCCTCATGACTTAAGTTCCTCCCAAAGGCCCCAGCTCCTAATGCCACCGTCTTTGAGGGTTAAGATTTCAACATATGGGTTTGCATATTCGGACCATAGCAGGCTCTAATCCCTGGAACTATGAATGTCACCCCATAAGGATGTAATCTGCAGATGTGATTAAGTGAAGGATCTTGAGATGGTTTGATTATCTTGGTGGCCCCAAAGGCAATCACAAGGGACCTTAGGCGAGGGAGGCAGAGGGAAATTTGACACACACAGAAGAGAAGGTAATGTGAAGATGGAACGGACAGAGGTTTGAAGATGCTGGCTTTGAAAACTGGAGGAATGCAGCCACAAGCCAGAGAATGCTAGCTGCCACCAGAAGATGGAAGAGGCAAAGAATGGGTTCTCCCGGAGAGCTTCCTGCTGGAGCAGGACCATGCTGACACCTTGATTTGGGCCCAGTGATACTGATTTCAGACCTCTGGCCTCCAGAACTGTGGGAGAATAAATGTCTGTTGTTTTAAATCACCAAGTCTTTGGCAATTTGTTACAGCAGACGTGGGAAACTGACACGCCATATAAGACAGGACTTCCTCACAAGAAGTCGCGACAGAACCGCGGCTCAGGGCACCAGATCCCAGAGTCACTAGCTGGGGGCTCTGTGTTCCCAAGCTCCAGAGCATGGGGACACAGTCAGACCTGTCTAGCTGCCCGGGTCTCTTCCGAGGGTCACATGCTCCAGTCAAATGTGAGCTCCTGGAGGGTCAAGGCTATGTGCTATGCATGCCCCAAACTCAGCACAGTACCGAGAAATGAATATAAAGAATTATGTTTGAGTTATCAGCACAGGTAGGCAGTAATGGAATGTGAGTTAGTAAAGGAACAGGACAGGGTCTGCCCTGTGGATGGCAGATATGTGAGAGCATCTTCTTGTATTATTATTTGCCTTGCATTGGATAAGCCTCTTCAAACACGTGCCCTGCCTTCCCAACAAACCAAAAGGCACCTGAAGGTAGGGACTGCCTCCCTCTCAGCAGAGACCTGCACAGGACTTAGCACTTAGCAGGTGCTCAGTGAAAACCCATTGACTGATTGGCTGGTGATAGATTGAACACCTGGATTCAGCTGTACCTGAACTTGCAGTCCCTTTGTCTACATTTCATCTAATCCAGTTTAACTGTTTTTTACCTGCCACCAAAACTAGTGTCAACTACAGAACGAAGTGCACAGTCCCAGGGCTGGAAGGGGTTGCAAACCACATATTGAAGCACATCCAGGTGGAGAATGAATATTTGCCCTGCAAGGCAATTTGCCCTGCAAGGCACCCATTGGCTTAGGGTGAACAGGACTCTGAGCCCTATTTTAAAATGTGGACTACAAGGGTCTCAAAATTCAGACTCTGTAATTCTTGGGAAGGCCCAGGAAGCTGAATTTTTAATTAACCTCTGAAACAAGGGTCTTGTTCCAAGGCCACCTATGATAGACACTGATGAAACCCCCTGAGGTAGAAATAATGAAGCTTTCCAGCTTTCCATGGACCTGCCACTGAACTTGAAAGTATGCTCTCTGCTTTAGCAATAGGCATGCTTTTTAAAATGCAGGAGAAATAAACAACACAAAATGATCTGGCTCCATTTGGGGAGGAGCCCAGCTGGACATCAGTCAGGATCTGTTTGCATGTGCGGATACTCCAAGGCAAAAGCCGTCGCATGAAAATGCAGTGCAGAGAAAATTGCAGCAAGACACTAAGTGAACAGGGTGTGAACGCACGGAGAAGTTTTGGTGTAATCATGTCTTTTCTGAGGGTTGGCGATTACTTCTGAAAATTCTAGATTCACAGCACGTGCTTTGGTAGAAGCAGCTGCCACTCTAGAAGCCAAACTTCGAGCCAACAAAGATTGTCCTTTGAGCTGAGTGTCCTTGTCTTTGAGATGAGGCCTGAGTCGCGCCAGCAGCCTAGCACTGCAGGGTTCTGGCCGTGTGTCCTATGCAGAGAGACCACACTCACGTTGCTTCTTCTTCCAGGAGAGTTAACCATTTGTCCCAGTTTAGCCCGGACATGCAGTATTCCCTGAACATTCATTTAAGAGCTGCTGTGGTGAATCACAGAAATAGGGATGGAAACAAGAGAGAAGCTGGAACTGGGAGCGAGGGGGCTATTGGAACCACAGAAAGGCTTCCTCCCTTCTCTGGTCCTCAGCATCCCATCTGTTCAATGAGGGACCTGGACTCCATCGATAGGGGTACTTAGTAATAGGAGTAGTTGAAAAGGTTTGAAGTAGCACATGGACAACCCATGAAATAACAGTAGACACCACAATGAGAAATTTGCCCATGTTTTATTTAACTTTTTTTTTTCTTAAATCACTCTGATTACAACAAAGTCAAAGACTCAGTTTGGTGTCAGGACACGTTAAACATCTTTCTCACATTTTGCTCATCTTTTTCAACCAAAAGGGAATAGACCTGAGTCTCAGAGCTCTGGGCATGCAAAAGCATCAGGCTAGCTTTTAGTGATGCTCTCTTGTTTTCATTCTATTCAAGGCAAGTGATTGTGGTCTTACATCTGCTGTAATAATGTAAAGGTTCTTTTCAAATAAATGTGAGTGAGGCATGCCACGGAGCAACTAAGCCCGTGTGCCACAACTACTGAGCCTCCGCGTCTGGAGCCTGTGCTCCGCAACGGGAGAGGCCGCGACAGTGAGAGGCCCACGCACCGCGATGAAGAGTGGACCCCGCTCGCCGCAACTGGAGAAAGCTCTCGCACAGAAACGAAGACCCAACACAGCCAAATACAAATAAATTTATTTATTTAAAGAAAAAAAAATGTGAGCGAGGACAAAGAGTGGGACAAATGGGATAGATGCACTGGGTAAATATAAGTGTGGATGTTAGGTGGAGAGGGGTATCAGGTACCTGATATTTGGTGATACCTGTATCTCTCTATCCCTAAGAAACCCTCCAGCTCATCTTTCTGTCAGGCCTCATAAGAACCAGTCAATATTCTCAAATGGCTACATTTTGTCCCTGGTTTCCATTTAGAAGCTAGATCTGCAATGACCATGGGCCATATAGCATGATAATTGCCTTTCTTTTCCTGCTGAAACCCCCAACCTACAGCCACAGAAAACATCCTTTCTCTTTTGTGCCACTGACGTCTGCACCATCCTGGATTCCCTTGATGCTAATATTTCCATAAAAAGACATTTATTTGGGGTGTGTACTATATCAGAATCCAGCAAATTTTTCCTCCTGCCTGTTTACATTAAAATTACTCATTATGATTCAAATTACTTTGAAGTTATGCTCATCTGGATTTCTGTGCTTCATAAAGGCTCCCATGCCTGTCCCTTTCCGAGGTTATAAGTTAAAGTATTTTTATTATGATAGAAACAACTTTACAGACTCCACAGACATTTGCTAAACTGTGGATAAGACAGCTTCATGCTGAATAAGCCTTCTCTCCCGCCCAGACTGAAGGAGGGGAAACCGAGGACGAGAGGTTTGGGAATTAATGCTGCTTCAAGTATGAACGCGAGGCTTTGTGTGTCAGTTCTGGTGGTACATGAGTTCCAGCCCTGCGATATGGGTTAACTTCACCCATCACTGGCACTTTGGAGGGAGTTAGGTACTAGCCCTGGAGTCCTCAATAAGAATGCTGGCATTCTCCAACCTTCATCCACGAATAAAAAGTATAGGAAAATACATTTTAACTACTATGAGAGGGAACTTTCTAACGTTCAAAATTGTCAGCAAGGAAATGGGCTGACTTCAAATGTAGTGAGTCTGAAGGCACCACGGGAAAATTCTCATCAGATCTTCAGAGGCTGGATGGTCACCTGCTATCGTAGAAGTTCAAGAACAACTTCTAGCCCTAGTACTGTGCACTTCATCCCTGAGTTTAACAAGAGTTTAGTGAAAGATACAGGCTCAAATTGAATTAGATAAAATGCACCGTAGACAAAAGAACTGTAAATCCAGGTACAGCTGGGTCCAGGTGTTTGAATGACATCATCAGGAAGCCATGTCTCTCCCCTCCTCTTTTATACTTTCCTAGTGGCTTCATCCTCCAGAAAGCAGCCAACAGGCCCTCCAGCTGCTCTTGGCTAACACCCTACCAGTCAAGTGGCCTGAGCAGGAGACTCTTTCCCAGTTGGTTCCACAAAGGTCTTGAGGTTTTCCTAAAAAATAATCAGAGACACTCACAAAAATCCATTACAGGAATGTTCATTTGTTTCTACTTTTTATTGGAAAATAATTGAAACACCTTAAATATCCAGTGTTGGAAGACTGATTAAATAAATAGTAGTGTACCCAAATAGTGGAATACAGTTCAACCAGTAAAAATTGATAAAAAATGATACAAATAAACTTGTTTACAAAACAGAAACAGACTCACAGATCTTGAAATCAAACTTATGATTACCAAAGATGAAACATAGGGGGAAGTGATAAATTAAGAGATTGGGATTAAGATGTCCACACTACTATATATAAAATAGATAACTAACATGGACCTACTGTATAGCACAGGGAACTTCACTCAATATTCTGTAATAACCTATATGGGAAAAGAATCTGAAAAAGAATGGTTATATGTAATGTATAACTGAATCACTTTGCTGCACACCTGAAACAAACACAACCTTGTAAATCAACTACACTCCAATACAAATTATGAAAAAAAAAAATAAATAAATAAATAAAAGTAGCCTGGATGAAAAAAATTTAAATAAATAAATAGTATAGCCCAGTAGCGGACTACTATGTAACCAGTAACAAGTGTGCTTTCAGAGAGCAATAATGATGATAGTAAAATATTCTTGACATATTGTTAAGCAAGATACGGGAATGGATAAATAATAAGGTGGTAGTTTTGTTACAAAATATTTATTAATGAAAAACTAGATGCAGTGAATTCCCTGGCGGTCCAGTGGTTAGGACTCAGCGCTTTCACTACTGGGGCCCGGGTTTGGTCCCTGGCTGTGGGAACTAAGATCGGGCAAGACATGCAGTGTGGCCAAATTCAAAAAAAGGAAAAGGAAAAACTAGATGCAAATGCACCAATATATTTTCTCCATGTGGAGGAATTACAATGATATTATAATAATTTTTTTCCAGGTTACCTATTACGAATATGTATTACTTTACATACTTAGGAAAAGGTAAACAAATATTGTTTAAAACCCTAGATTAGGTGTATAGTGGCTGACCAGAGAACCCCGGACATGGGGCAGCAGAAAGACCCACAGAAATTGCTCATTCTCTGATCTGCAACTGGATTGGTTCTTATGGAATATATAGTCCACTGTGGGAGAAGGCAGGATGTTGTTTGCTTCTCTGATGACACAACCAGGAGAGCTGGAGCGATGGGCCAGCCAGGGACCTGCAGATGAACTCTGGCCCAGCTCCCAGCCTTCCAGCCGCTAGCTCTCAACTCAGCCTCACAGATTACTACACTCACACCCGGGAGACAGCGCGCAAGGCCATGGTCAGAGGCCTCTGAAATGCAGTCATTCCAAATATTTAATGAGATTCTCTCTCTCTCTCTCTCTCTCTCTCACACACACACACACACACACACGCACACATGCTATATTGTTAAACCAGACTGTATATATATATTTTTATTTTGCGGTACGCGGCCCTGTCACTGTTGTGGCCTCTCCCGTTGAGGAGCACAGGCTCTGGACGCGCAGGCTCAGCGGCCATGGCTCATGGGCCCAGCCGCTCCGTGGCATGTGGGATCTTCCCCGACCGGGGCACAAACCCGTGTCCGCTGCATCGGCAGGCGGACTCTCAACCACTGTTCCACCAGGGAAGCCCCAGACTGTGTATTTGATATAGTTTTATGGCACAGACACTTCAAAACCTCGCAGGCCTCCTGGATGTCTGTTCATTTTACATTTGGGCTTCCTAGTAAAAGCAGTATCGCCTCTCCTGGTATGAATCACAGTCCTCAGTGGCCCATGGAGCCATCAGGGTGACGGGCACACTGCAGAGTGAGCCCCAGCACCAACGCCCCTGACTACAGCCAGAATCCTGCAAACCCCTCAGCTGCAACGTTACAAGGTGACAGCCTGAAGTTTTCACCATCCCTGTCTGCTGCCCTCTGTTTCCAAGAGCAATTCTGAGACCCACCCAAATACCACACCTTCCCAAACCAGACCTTCCTCTGCCTGAATCGTTGGCTTTTCACTGCTCTGCCTGTTCCAGATAATTCCTGACCCATCCTCTCCTCTTTTGAGGTCACCTGAGAATGGGTTTTAGGGAAATGTGAGTTGTGGCCGCATGTTTGAGGGTAGGGAGACCAAGACTTGGCAGGAATGACAAGAGAGAAAACTGCGTATAAGAAGTAAAGGACAAATGCATTCACTTATTCACTGAGAGCCTACGTAAATATAATAGCTTCTCTGAACACAGTGCTGTGCAAGGGACACAGGCCTGTCCTTACGAGCCACAGAGGGTGACAGACAGTCAGATAACTGTGAGCTTATATGAGAACAGCTGGGTGCAGCCTGTTCAGGAAAAGTAACACACGCTATTTAAAAACAACAAACACCCCAACATAATGAATGAATGAATGAATGAATGAAGACTTATAGCAGAGTGATCTGGCCCAGTTTGGGGGCAGGGAAGAGCCATTCAAACTGAGATCTGAGAAAAAGGATGGGCAGGAACTAACCCAGGGAAGACAGAGAGCTCCAGCAGGAGGGAGAACAAACGCCCAGGAGGGAGGGAGAGAGGATCCTGAGGTTTGGGGATCAAGAGCACGCAGGGAATTTAGGTCTGCTAGAGATAATTCTGGTTGTTTCTCCAGGAGCAGTAAGAAGCGGTGGGTTTTTTTGGGTTTTTTGGTTTTGTTTTTTTGTTTTTTTTTTTTGCGGTACGCGGGCCTCTCACTGTTGTGGCCTCTCCCGTTGCGGAGCACAGGCTCCGGACGCGCAGGCTCAGCGGCCATGGCTCACGGGCCCAGCCGCTCCGCAGCATGTGGGATCCTCCTGGACCGGGACACGAATCCGTGTCCCCTGCATCGGCAGGCGGACTCTCAACCACTGCACCACCAGGGAAGCCCAGAAGTGGTGTTTTAACTACCTCTGGCCTCCTGGGTGGCCCAGATACAAGCCCCATCTTTCACTTCTGAGCAGGCCAGTTGAGCTGCATCAGTTCTGAGTGGACATGTTAAGAGAACGAAGAGCACTGGGGCCCCAGTGGCAGGAGGTCGTTGGACCACAGCCATGGACACAGTGGGAGGAACTGGGGGCATTTAGCTGGAGAAACTTGTCTCTGCCTTGAGCAGTTCAAGCCACCCTGTAGCAGACAGAGGACGGCTCGGAGTGAGCCTGGAGAGCGGCTTCCTGTCCATGGAGGCAAACTGCGGGGCTTGGAGGAAGAACCTGGCCATGGTGAGCGCTGCCCATGGCTCCTGGTCTCAGGAGGCCACACAGTACCTCCCCATCTCTGGAGGCAGGCACTGGACATGTCAGGGAAGCTATGGAGGGGCTTCCGCACTGGGACCCTGCAGTTTCCCTCAGGAGGGCTCAGAGTCCCCAGGTGGAACCTAAATCTGGCTCTCGCCTTCACGCCTTTCCTCCCGCTCTGCCTTGGGCCAAAGATGGGTGTATGTGAGTCTCACTGTTGCAAGGGCAATAAAAAACAGGCAGACAAAAGCATCCAAGTGGGTTAGGCATGAGTCAGTGAGAGGTCTAAGGGTGGTCTAGCCAGGGGCTTAAACTCTGTCCTGGGAACTCATTCGCAGCATGCCTGGGCACGGGGCAAACAAATACCCATCAGCGGCCCCAAGATCACACCTTCTTTTCAACGACTGGGCAGAAAAGCTGCTTCTCATCCCTGGAGATTCAGGCACAAGTCCTGATTCCAACTCTCAGCTGCCCAGACGGGGCCACGGAACCACCCAGTACCAGCCTCAGGGGACTGGCTGGAGGCAGCTCACTGATTCAGGCTGGACCACAGGTTCTCCCTGGAACTGGGGCCAGTGAAGGGGGAGGGGGACGCAGTTTCTAATCACCCAAACATCACCATCATGGACTGAGAATATGGGAGAAGCACTTTCCTCCAAGGAAAACCAAAGTGCTATCAGTAGAAGAAGGAGGGAAAAGAGCTGGGCCATCAAAACCGACAGCTGTCCACTCCATTACAGAAGGACACCCACTCGTGGGCTCCCGGGTCCAACCCCACCTCCCCCAGCCTCTGCTTCAGCCCCAGAGAGCCTCCCACTGGAAGTGCTTGTGGACAGCAGGAGGGGAGCATGTCACCCAGTTTATACACTTTATCACAGGCTTAGAAAAACCCACCTGTGAAGATGAGGTTCTCCACCCTCCACACTCATGTTTGCTGTTAAAACAGCCCCGTCCCCTGCTCAGCACAGCGTTGCTACTCTGAGAAGGTACACCTTCCCTATGACTTTAATTATCCTTCCAGACTCATTAGCACTAACAGCAGATGTTCTGACCTGAGGTGAGAAGGGACCCAAGTTTGGGGTTTTCCCTGAGCTTTTCTTCCCACTTCTTTAAGAAATTTTTCACAAAACATAGTATTTTTCTCTTTGGGGCCAAAAAAAAAAAAAAAAAAGCGGAATTACATCTCTGACTTTTCTCCCTTCTTATAGAAATATTTATGATCTCTCTACTAAATAATGTATTTGAAGGACAACTGTACATAATGTATAGGCATAAAATAGGATGCAAGATTTTAAATTATGTAAACCTAATTAGACTGAAAATCCTCTTCTACAGACCCACATTTAGGTTTCCACATTCAAGGTACATGTTTCCTCCTTAGGTGAGTCAATATAGGTACCACTGTCCCAAAGATTCAAATTCATTACTGTGGGTGTTTGGATTTTTTTTTAAAGCTTTTTTCTCATGCATACACACAGAAAGTTAAATTTTTTCTTTAATTTCTGAATGTGTAAGAAGACGTTCATGGATTTTAGAGGCACCAGACATGTGTGTTCCGAGTTTTCCCTTCTCTGCCCCCCTTCTCTCTATGGCTCCTCTGGGCGAGGGGACTGGATCGGGTACCAAGTAAGGTCAGGGAAAGTCCTCTGGGCAGGAAGGAGCAGCTCTGACATGCTCTGAGCAAACTTTCCGGCTTCCTCTTCACATGCCCTTTAGTCACTGGCACGCCTCTTCCAGGAAGGGGAGCTTCTGTCCCACTCTGCCTCTGGACCCAAGAAAGCCCAGCCAGTTAGCACCATATGACTAATTCAGATGCATTGTCATGGATCAAATCGCAGCAAAATATTTCCAGTTGCCAGTCTCTGTTTTCCAACTGTCCCTCTGTTATCCATCTAAGTAAACATTTGTTCTGCTTATCTTTTTTGAGCAAAGACATGAATCACTCACCCAGAAGAAAGCGTAACAGCAGCTGTTGCGTATTAGGAATCGACATTTGGGAACAGGGCCTGCTAAATGGGACTCCAGTATGGGGTTCGCTTTTTATTTGTCCTCATCCTAGAAAAGGAAACTTAGGGCACTCTGGGAGACTCACAGCCAGGTCTGCCTACCATTTGTGGCAGGATACTGGAACAACCAGAAGCCCCCTACTCAGAAATTCTTCTACTGGCTTGCCGAGGTACCTGAAATCCCACCCTTAATGCTGCCCTTTGGCTGAAGATGGATGCTATTTCCAGTAGGTTCGTGGGACAGTGCTGTGGTTTTGCCTGAGGTGGCTACACATGGACCGGTTTGCTGTCATTGAAAGCATCTTGTGGAGCCCTCTGTCAGACCCTGGCTTCTAAGGAAGGATGGAAGGGAACCTTAAAATGAGGGGCTCTCAGAGTTTGGGGGCTTGTCTGGTTTTGCAGCAACTTGCATGGAAAACATATTTTCTAACAGGCTCTGTGCTGGGCATTTCTAAAAGTTTCATATAGGTGATTTAATCCTCAAAACCCAATCAGCTGGGAGAAAAGCCGGCATTGTCAAAGCAGGCAACAGACAAAGAAACAGAAGTTTTGGATCACAGAAGGCTTTGGGCCTGGTGGATTTTCCAGGCTGGGCTTTGAAGGGCAGACAAGGTTGACCTAGGTGGGGAGGAGGGCAGACTACACTTAGGTGGAGGAAACAGCTTTTGCAAGTGTGGGTAAGATGGGGATGCTTGGGCATAATTCTAATGGACCAGTTGGAACAGAGCAGAGTTGAGGGTACAGATTCTGAGGAAGTTCCCAGCCCCTCTCAGGGCTCAGGGTCTAAACTGGACAGTCCCCCGCCCCCCAGGGGGGTGCGGGAAGGGCAGTGAATTCCATCAGTCTTCTGCAGCCAAATGCCTAGCAGGAATCTGCTTACCACAGGTGCTCAATAAGTGCATATTAGTGGGGAGATGGGAATGACTTTAAAGATGGTCTCCATGATCACAATTTAAAATTTTTTACTCAAAAAAGATAAGAATGAAAAGACAAAGCTATTGATTAGGGAAAAAATTTGTAAATCACTTATTCAATACAACAAAGAACTTGTACCTTTAAGTATACAAAGAACCCTCAAAACGCAGCTATAAGAAAACAAACAACTCAATTAAAAAATGGGCAAACACTTCAAGAGACGCTTTACCAGAAGGATGTAAGGATGACAAACGGGCGTGTGAAAAATATTCAACATAATTAGCCATTAGGGAAATAATGGCTGAAACTTAAAACCATAATGAGATACCATTATATACCTATTAAAATGGATAACATTTTAAAAATACTATCAATACCAAGTTCTGGCAAGGTCTAGCAACAGAAACTCTCATGCATTGCTGACGGGAATGAAAAATGGTATGGTCACTCTAGAAGAAGTTTGGTTGTTACCTATAAACGTACACTCACCATATGACCCACAGAGTCCTATTCCTGGGTGTCTTCCCAAGAGAAATAAAAATCTATCTTCACACCAAAACCTATATAAAAATGTTTGTAGCAGCAACAAAGAGAAACACATATTGATACATGCAATAATTTGGATGAATCTCAATGGCACTGAGCCAAGTAAAAGAAACCAGTCTCAAGAGGTTACATGCATGTGATTTGATTCCACTTCTGTGACATTCTTTTTTTCTAATTTGTCTTTTTTTGTTCTCCTTTTTTTTTTAACATCTTTATTGGAGTATAATTGCTTTACAATGGTGTGTTAGTTTCTGCTTTATAACAAAGTGAATCAGTTATACATATACATATATCCCCATATCTCCTCCCTCTTGCGTCTCCCTTCCAACCTCCCTATCCCACCCCTCTAGGTGGTCACAAAGCACCAAGCTGATCTCCCTGTGCTATGCAGCTGCTTCCCACTAGTTATCTATTTTACATTTGGTAGTGTATATATGTCAGTGCCACTCTCTCACTTCGCCCCAGCTTACCCTTCCCCCTCCCCGTGTTCTCAAGTCCATTCTTTACATCTGCGTCTTTATTCCTGCACTTCTGTGACATTCTTTTTTTTTTTTTTTGGTGGTACACAGGCCTCTCACTGCTGTGGCCTCTCCCATTGTGGAGCCCAGGCTCCGGACGCGCAGGCTCAGCGGCCATGGCTCACGGGCCCAGCCGCTCCACGGCATGTGGGATCCTCCCGGACCGGGGCACAAACCCATGTCCCCTGCATCGGCAGGCGGACTCTCAACCACTGCGCCACCAGGGAAGCCCTATGACGTTCTTGAAGAGACACATTGTGGAGAACAGACCAGTGGCTACCAGGGGTCTGGGGTGGAGGGAGGCTATGTCTATAAAGGGAAAACATGAGGGAGTGGGGTGGGTGATGGAACTCTCCTGTATCCTGACTATAGTAGTCATTACAGGAATCTACACGTGTTAAAATTCCTAGAACTTGTGTTCCATAAGGAAAAGGTGGCCTCCTGACCTGCCTCTGCTCCATGAACCAGACTGGAGAGGAAGCTGGGGGCCTATGCTTAGCAGCAGACTTTCCCCAAATCCCCCTGCTTTGGGTTTGATATTCACTCTAGCCTTTAACAGTGTCATCCTCCCATCTTCCAAAAAGAATTGGGGAGGAAATCTCAGGCTCATGAGTGGGGGCCTGGGGACACACTCCTCCCATGGAGTGTGTCCCTGTGCCATGCGTGGTGTCTCCTAAGCCTTGTGTGGTGTGTCCTGAGCTACTTGAGGTTCCACTTGGCAGATTGGCTCCTGCGCTGCTGCAAACATAGTAGAACAAGGTCCCGAGCCTCTCTCATTTTTGTTCTATCCTTTGCACTACCAGGTTATGGCTGTCAGCTCATTTTGTAAAAAAAACAGTGGTTTGTGTTTCTGCTTGGCATTCTTGTTCTCTCATTTATTTGCCTTTTTTTTTTTTTTTTTGGTGGGGGGGTGGGATAATGATTTAGAGGGAAAAGATGCAGAAACTTCTTTGCCCTACCAGCTTAACCCAGACATCATAACTACATTATCAGAAAGCTACTGGGGGTTGTGCACCATCGAAAGGAGGGATTAAACCAAGAAAGAAAAGACAGAAGCTCCAGGAAGCAGGGAATCCAATGGCTGAAGGAGGTGACAGAAATTCCCAGGTTGGCGGTGAGGAAGAACTCCAGACGGCAGCTGTGTAGTCACCCAAGTATGGAACCAGACTGCGATGTCAGAGGACTCAGAGGGGCCTCCAACAGCAATGGAACATCTGATACGTTTGACCTTGTGGAAAGTCCTGCTGAGAGGTTGTAAGGGTGGGAAAACTTAATCACACGTACAAAGAAAGTCAGGCAAATTGGCTTCAGAAAAAAAAAAGGATAGAAACAATCAAGCTACCCTAGTATACTACCTGACTCAACAGTGAACAATATTTATATAATAAACAATGAATGCTAATTTAACAAAAATTTGTGAGATAATCATTGTGAAGGAATGAGGGCGGGGGTGAGAGGAGAGGGGAGTAAGAAGGCCAAGGTCACACCACTAGTCAAAACAGGGAGCTGGGGTAGGACCCAAGCTTTTTTTTTTGCGGTACGCGGGCCTCTCACTGTTGTGGCCTCTCCTGTTGCGGAGCACAGGCTCCGGACGCGCAGGCTCAGCGGCCATGGCTCACGGGCCCAGCCGCTCCGTGGCATGTGGGATCCTCCCAGACCAGGGCACGAACCCGCGTCCCCTGCATCGGCAGGCAGACTCTCAACCACTGCGCCACCAGGGAAGCCCCAGGACCCAAGCTTTTAAGTGCCTGCTCCATGATGCTTGTCATGGGGTGCCCAGAGCAGCACCATCGATTAGGGTGCAGTCAGGGTGTGTGGGCAGTGCAGAGTCCACAACAAGAGACAGTAGTATCCGTGTCTGTCTTCCCCAGCAAGGGGGAAACTGCTTTGAACACCTCTGCGGTTCTGCCATCAGTGTGGGCTAGAGTGTGACAAGGGCCCTACCCTGGGACTCTGGGTCCTCAGTTATAAACGGGAAATGAGCAGCCTGCTCTGTTCCCAAGCTTGTTGGAAACAGACAGTACAAGCCCAGCCTCACTTGCCAGTGCCCAGCTGGGAACTGGGACCACAAAGACCATATCTGAATTTCAGCTGATACTTAGAAGGCTCCATCAGGATCCTCAGCTCAGAAACAGGATGAAATCCCCTTCTTCACAGGTCTCTGCAGGGAGCAGAGCAAGGCTGCTTTTCTCATCAAGCATCTGATTCTGGAAGAACTTATCCCCTAAAACCCAGACAACAGTTGGAGGGACCAGCCTGGAGAAGGGGTGCTGGAAGAGAAAGGCAGACCGACACCCCACACGCCAGGCTCAGGGCTCCCCACTCTTGGGAACTAAAGAGGTGTGTTAGGTCAGAGAGAGAAGTTCTAGAACTCTGATCCTTGTCCTACCTGTGACAGCCAAAGTTATTAGGTATTTAAGGACCATTTTCTTATTTTCCCCTTCTGAGGATCATTGACATTCATCTCATCTTTTTGTTTGTTCTAAGTCCTGCTTGTGAGCCCTTGACTGTGATGTTCCCCTGCCAGAAGTGCCTTCCCTCAATCTGACTCCTCCACTTTTCCAGAAAAGGGCTTAGATGGGAAGGTCACAGGCCCAGGAACCTGTAGCCCAGGACTTCAGAACTGAAAGCCCAAACTCTATGACCCACTTCCTCTTCTAAACCACTTACTGTTGTACCAGAATTGTGCACCTGAGTCTTTTTAATGTGACTGCAAACTCCCTGAGAACAGGAATTATATTAGGGTCAGCCAAGCTGTGTAACAAATAGGTCCAACATGCAAAGTTTCAACACAGTTGATTTGATGTTTATTTCCTGCTCACATGGCAGTCTTTGAAGTGTCACTCTGGGACTCGTGCTCCTTCTAGTTTGTGGCTCCACTTTTCCCTGGCTCCTCCTCGTCATCTGTGTCCAGCTTATGGAAGCAGCAAAGGCATGGAGGAGTGTTCCTAGGGGCTTTTTATGGGTTAGGCCTGGAGGTAGAACACATCGCTTCTGCTCACGTTCCATCTGACAAAACCTAGACAGCCACACCAAACTGCAAATGAGAATGAGAGATGCAGTCTACTTGTGTCCCCCACCAGGGTGTGGCCTTGGTAGACCAGCTGTTCTGCTGCCCCAGCCTCCTTTGATGCTCCACACCCCCCAGAGCCAGCACAGAAAGGGACCTTCAGAGGAAGTTCCAGAGAACTTGGTGAGGTGGGCCCAAGCCTGCTGGTGCTCTACAAAGAGAGGAAGCTGGCCATGTCAGGGCTGAGCTCTACCTGGGGCCCCCTCACACCTGTACCTGCCGAGCTGCTCAGATGAGGTGGGCCCTGCAGCAGCTGTGGTTGCATCGGAAAACAGACTGAAGGCTGGTCTTGACATCCACATAAACGTCAGCCTGGCCTCTGCCCGCAGAGGTAGCATCTGTGCAGAAATCCATGCTGTGGTGCCAGGCAGGTAGGCATCAGGCACCCCTTGAGATGCCACTGTGTCAGGAAACTTGTATGTCTGGTCCACTTGTCCTGGTCACAGGCTGGGCAACATAGACGATGAGGATGGCCTTGAAGAGAGTGGTTTCGGCAGAGTGGTAGAAACAAGGGCCAGACTAAGAGCTTAAGGAAAGAACAGAGGTAAGTGGGCTGGAAGTTAACCTTGCCAATTAATTGGATAAAATAGGGCTGAAGTTGGTAATGTGTGTCACAACTCATGCACACACACACACACACACACACACGCACACTCACACACACATATGGAACAGGTACCCCTCTCCAGAACCCTTGCTTTCTGCTGCCGCTGTCTTAGCCCCCATCTTTCCCAACTTTATTCCCCCCCTGAGAGGCAGCTGACTCGGGATTCAGGTACGTCAGTGCGAGGATGTGGCTGCAGGCTGTGTTGTGTTGTGGAAAGCCCACTGGAGTAGAAAGCATCCTTTTTAGATGCCTTACCTTCAAAATAGATCTTCACTCACCACCACAGCCACCACCCTAGGCCAACTGACCGCAGTGTCCTGCAGGGACCACGGTCCCTGCCTACTCACTGGCCTCCTGATCTCGCCCTTGCCCACCTAACGCCATTATCCACACAGCTGCCCTTGTGATCTTCCAAAATTGTCAACCTGATGGTGCCTTCCATTGGCTTTCCACATCCCCACCTCTCCGTTCTCTTCTCCTGCATCACTTTCTTCACAGCAATTCATTCTACCCCTAATCATACTTTACTTCTAGTCATTTAACTTGGTTATTTGCTCTCTCCCTGGAAGGCAAGGTCTGTAAGAGCAGGCCTTTGTCCTCTCCACTTTTGTGTCCCGGCACCTACTAGGCATGCCAATGTTTATCGAAGAGATGCAGTTTCTTTAAGACTCAGTTTCCTCAGGTATCAAAGGCGGACAATAAATTCTTGTGCACTTCACCTCGTCGGGGTTTGTGGGGATTAAATGAGAAAATGAGGCAGAGCAGACCCCAAGGTCTGTGACATTGGCAATGCCACGGGATCCTGGTTAAGGCTGCTGCCTAAGGATTCTCATTTTGCGGGATGCTTTCTTATCATCACAGGCCCCTTCTGAGGCTGAGCTGTGGTGTCCTCACTAGAAACAATAGCCACAGTGCTCCTCCCAGTTGAGAAACTGGGACTGTATTGAAAATAAATTAGTAATGCCTCATTCTCAATGAAAAAAGTATCAGGGAGATTTATAATTTTATTTTTTCTCAGTGTGCAGAATAACATAAATCAAAAGGAGCAATAGTCTACCTTGTGTTTTGACTACTTTGACCCTCTTCAACCTCTGCCAATTTTTATCTCATTTTTGTTTAACTTTATACATCAGAGTTTAATTTGAGAGCTGGTCAAGAAGACAGTGATGTATAGGTTACATCAAGTGCAGCCGAAATTACCCTGTCCCCGGGGACCTCAGGCTGAAGGGAGGGTCCCCGTCCTGTTTCAGGGGGTAGAAGAGGAATGGTACAGTTTGCCCCCTGAACCCAGCCCCCCTCCACCCAGCAGGCTTCAGTGTTGCCTCTCATTTATTGATCTGGCCAGGTTTGAGGCGCTCACAAGATTGCATCCATCCAGGGCTTAAGCTACCCAGCACGGCCCCAGGCTCAAAGCATCAGCCACAGGGGACGATATCATTTTAGAAACCAGAAAAGGAGTTCTATTAGCATTGATTTTTCCTCTTCTTTAAATTGCTATCTTCTCTGGGAAAGTGTGCCCAGTTGGCAGTGTTGTCTGGCCAAAGAGAACACTGGCCTTGCTTCCCTGAATGTCCGGAGCAGGGCCTGGCATCCCATAGGTTACTCGATAAGAATTGATACTTGAATGGATGAATGAATGAATGAATGAGTTGCCTTCTGCTTCCTCATTAGTGTTGGTGTTCCAGCTGACCTCAAGTATTTTTGGAGAGGAGAAACACAAATAGATGAATTGGGTCACTGACTTAAGAACTGGTGAGTTTCTGAGTTTGTTCTAGAAACTTCCTTATGGATGCTTGGGACCAGGGGGATCTTGAGATCTTCTCACCCACCTCTCGTCTGTCACATCAGCATTCACCAAGATAGCCTGGCCGGGGGCTGGACGACTTCTACTAAACACCTCTAGGGACAAGCCACTCAAGCGGTGACCCAAGGGTTAGCACTTTGTAAATGTACATTTCCTTCACAGCACTTATCACAGTTTGAAATTACAGACTTGTGCAATTATTTGATTAAAGTCTGTCTCCCCACTAGACCCTAAGAACACTGACAAGTTTTGTAATTAATTCGCCAGAAAAGCCTGTTTGTTCACCTGTCTCTCTAGGGCCAGGCACAGGGCTTAACATCTGGGAAGTGCTCAATAAATATTTCTGAATGAATGAGTCCAAAACAAACTGGGGGGGGGGGGGGAAGGTGCTGTGATTTGTTGTTAGCAAGGCAGGAAAGAGGTAAAAATGCCCAGGTACAGAAGTCATATTACACCTGACCCACTGTCAATCCAAAGGCCAGTAAGGGGATTGAGGGAGGCATTAAAAGGTAGCTGGATCTGGGAACTAGGTGAAGATGCCAAGGGTGGCAAATATCTCTGGTAGATTCCTTGTTCTGGACTTGTACTGCCCAATACAGTAGCTAGTAGCTACCTGTGTGGCTACTGAGAACTTGAAATGTGGCTGGTCTGAGTTGAGATGTGCTGTAAGCGTAATACATACACCAGCTTTCAAAAGTTTACATGAAAAAAGGATGTAAAATATATCACTAGTAGTGTTACGTTGATGACATGCTGAAGTGAGAATTTAGGGCTATGATTGGTTAAATAAAATGTATAATTGAAATTAAGTTCACCTGTTTTTTTTTAAATGGGGCTATAATAAAATGTAGAATTGCATACGTAGCCAGCATTATATTGTAACACTGTTCTAGAGGAAAGTCCTTGGAGGAGTTATTAATTGGTCAAAAGCCTTCACATGAATGCCCATCATTGGAAAGGCTGAAAGTCTGTCTGTTCTGCAGCCAGCATGGTGCTAGGTACTCTACCGCCTAGTTAAACAAAGGTTTATCCCTTTGATCCAGTAATTTTATTTTGGGGATGTCCTCCTGTAGAAGTAATCTGAAGTGTGAAAAATTCTTTATACATAAAGTTATAGTATATTATTGTAGTGTTATATAATATGAATGAAAAAGAGAAAATAACCTAAACATCTAAATAGTAGAAGAATGATAATATCAACTATAAGATCCATACAATGGAATATTATGCAGCCATCAAAAATTCTGTTTACCAAAGATTTTATTCTAACATGGCAAAACGCTGTGACAATGTTCAACCAAAAATATGAAATCCTAAATTGCACACATAATACAACTGTAACCCAAGAGGAAAAGCTCAGGGGAAAGCGAGTGGAAGGGGTTCTACCCAACCATTACAGTCGTCTTTGGACAAGGAGATGAGTGACTTCCCTTTTCTTCTTTCTAGTTTTACAATTAAATGTTATTTAGCAAGCTTTTGATAAGAGAGAATTGTACACATCTTGTCTCAAGTCAGAAGGGCCAATCTCAGGCGTTTGTTTGTAAACAGCTGCGGGTGGAGAGGCACGCCGATTCTGGATTGCCCCTTTGAAGCACACACAGCCACAGCAAGCAGCGTGTACCTGGTGGGTCATGCAGTCCCTTAGCCAAGTACACACGTCCTCCATCGACCTAAGACTCCTTGAGAACAGCCACTGCAGTGTGGTCCCCCTCTTTCCTCCTGCCCAGCACAGAGCCGGCATGGCCCACAACCCTGCAAGAGGGTACTGCACCTCTGCTGGCTTCCTGCCGCACCCTTTCCCGCTCTCCTTCCCCTGCGCTGGGCCCGGGAGGCCCACCTGGACGGCTGTTTCAACCCTTGCCAACTAGCTTCTGGTGGGGTTTACCCAAAGTGGAGTCTTGGCAGGAGAGGGGAGGAAGGGAGGGCAGGGCAATGGGAGATGTCATTCCCTGGTCACCTCCCTGTGGGTCTTCTGAAGGTGGCAGCTTTAAGATGCCCTCCTTCTGGTTTCCAGGAACCAAGGACCATCTCATCTCGTTCCCCCCAAGCCTCAAGCTTTGACAGCTCTGTTCGCCTTCTCTTGTGCATCCCTTCCCCCTTGCCATCAGCCCCTTCAGGAAATCCTTCTTGGATCATCCTCATTTGAGTGTGTCCTCTTTCCTGCCGGGACCCCAAACTGACACAGGACTTAATGGAAAGCACAGCTCCTGTGCCACCCAGCATACCATGAAGAGAGGCACAAAGCACTTCCTAAGATGCTGGGCGTCCCTGGGCCTTGTGGTGTGGAGAGATGGGGCCGAGCCCTGGGGCCGACAGACCCGAGTTCAAACGCAAGCTCTACCCCTTCTAATAGCCATGAGGTCCTTCACTTCTCCAGGTCTCACCTTCCTCACCTGCAAAATGGAGTAAGAACACCTACACTGCAGGAGTATCGTGCTGAAGAAACGAGGTAAGATACCTATACTTCTTAGCATGTTGCCCAGCGTGGGGTAAACTCCAGCAAACGTTAGCTCTCACTCTTACTGCTATTATTAACCGGGGCTGTCAGCCTCGTGAGCGCAAGTGTCCTGTCAGACCACCGCATCCAGAAACGTGCTGCAACAGGGCCTAAATGGCCCTCCTCCGTGTCCTGGGCTGCAGAGGACCTGCACCCAGCCCCATGTTCCGCTCTGCACTGCCCCACGAACGGAGAAGGGGGTTGGGTGGGTGGCCGCAGAGCTAGAGGAGAGGGTGGGAACCAGCGGGACGTGCAGTGCTTTGTGTGAAAATCACCTGTTTATTTAAATATTGTACTCATGAAAAAAATGCCAGAATGAGAAATATGGACATTTATGGTACTAGTAAAAAGGGAGGGAGTAGGGATACGTAAATGATCGAAAATACAGGAAAGAATGATAAGACATTTGAAATAAAAATTTGCATCGTTAAAAATATCTGGACTTCAACCTCAGAACGAGCGTATCTTTTAAAAGCTCTTTGAAAACACTTCCCCGCTCTCTTTGTCTCTTTTCTTTATAAGCCATCTTCTCTTTAACTCCCTTTGGGAAACTTCTTATAAATGAGGATTTGCCTCTCAAGGGATTACTCTGGTTAGGAAAGTGTTTTATTAAAAAATATATGTTTGCCACAGAATGCTGAGCGATATAATTAGCTGGTCCCTTCTGTTTTATTTCAAAAGGCTGTATGGCCAAGTTCTAATTAAACATATTCTCAGGACATTTGAAATGTGGAGGTGCCTCAGAAATGGGCACTAAAATGAAGGAAGCGAAGGCTTGGGGGGTGTAAGCTGGAATGCCGGTGCTCTGGCCACAGCGTACCTAGCATTTAGCCTCATTTCTGTTCCTGAGTGCACAGCTGTCGTGACCAATAAGTCTGCCGCAGCTACCCTGCCCTGCATCTGGGAGGCAAAGAGTCCTGGGCTGGGATTCTGGGGACCTGGGTATGTGACAGGTCATCATGTCCAAAGTGAGAGCTTTTAAGGTCCCTGCTAGCCCTGACATTTTTTTTTTTTTTTTGCAGTACACGGGCCTCTCACCGCTGCGGCCTCTCCCGTTGCGGAGCACAGGCTCTGGATGCGCAGGCTCAGAGGCCACGGCTCATGGGCCCAGCCGCTCCACGGCATGTGGGATCTTCCCGGGCCGGGGCACGAACCCGCGTCCCCTGCATCGGCAGGCGGACTCTCAACCACTGCGCCACCAGGGAAGCCCCCTGACATTTTGATTGTACGTCTGGATGGGTTCCTCTGCCTAGTTCTGGCCACATAGCGTAACAGTGTTCCAAATGCCCGTACTTCGTTTTACTCTGTGAGTCCAGGAATAAAACACAAGGCCGTGGAATCTCGGTCTTGATGGCTCATCCAAGAAAGGCAGTGTGAAGCCCTCATTTGCAAATGAGTAGAATGATGCTTATTTCCTCCTGGAAGAAGCAAACGACCTGAAGATGGAAATATTCTGTCTGCACACAGCAGGACAGGCTGGGAGCCCAGAGTTGAGTTTAAAACAAGCTCTTCTGAAGTCTCCCACCTTGTCACCCTGGTAGCACCCTCACTCTTTGCAAAGCATTTACACATCCATTAAGACCTCTTTAGAAGCAAGCAGTCATTGCTGATGGGGACACACGATGATAACAGCCACTTTGGAAAACAGTTTGGCAGCTTATTCTAAAGTTACACATACTCTCACCATAAGACCCAGCAATCCCAATCCTAGACATCGAGACGCAGGAGAAATGAAAACTTATGTTTACACAAAACCTCTATGTCCATGTTTATAGCAGCTTTATCCGCAGTCACCCCAAACTGGAAACAACCCAACTGTCCTTCAACTGATGCATGAATGAGCAAACTGTGGCACATCCATACAGACTCTTGAAATACTCAACAACATGGATACATCTCAAATACTAAGCGAAAGAAGCCAAACTCCAGAGGTGACATACTATATAATCCCATTTATATTACATCCTGGAGAAGGCAAAACAATAGGGATGAAAAACAGATCAGTTGTTCCTGGCGTGGGAAGTGGGAGTGAGGGGCAGGAGGATACTTTGACTACGAAAGGGCAGCACAAAGGAGTGTCTGGGGTGATGGGACTTTCCCAAATCTTGATTGTGGTGGTAGTTACACGACTCTATGAATTTGTCAAAACTCAGAGAACTGTATACCAAAAGACTGAATTTTACTCTATTCAAATTAAAAAAAACAAAAATTTAAAACCCTGGCAGGCTTGGTAGTGAATGTGGTGGCCTTTTGAGGTTGCCCTGCCCCTTATTCATTTCACCCTATAAGGGATTAAGCCTATCAAGGTATGGCATTCTCTGGTGATGACTACTGTCCACAGAAGTGGCCCCAGAAAACTGGAGGGAAGGACATAGATTACATGGGCCAGGGACAGGTTTTTTATTTTAATTCTCTTTCCTATTGGATGTGGACAAAAAAGAGGCAGGCGGGTCCATTTACCACTTGTGACCACTCTTGAAATCATGAGACAAAACACCTTGAGGATGAGATGATCCTGAGAACACAGAGCTAAGAGAGGGCAGAGAAATCTAGGTTCCTGTTTGTATAATTGAGCCAGGATTTACCACTAGACAATTTCCTTAAGCTAGTGTGAGCAGGGGGCTGTATTACTTGCAGACTAAAGCATCCTAGGAAATGCAGTCAGGGAGCTCGTTGAAACATTTCTGTTCTGATCCACAGTCCCAAAGCAACTTGAAACAAACTGGGCAATAAAGAACTTCTATGAACAATAGAAAACATATCCAACAAAAAATAGGGAAAGGACTTGGACAGGCATCTCATGAATAAGGAAATCCAAGTGACCACAAACATATCAAAATGTACTCAATCCCATTAGCATTCATGGAAATGCCAATTAAACACAGAGAGACGGTAAAAACAATCACTAGAGTAGAAAATATTAAAAAGAAGGGGAAGAAAAGCTTATACTATCATAAACTGACAAGGATGTAGAACAGTGGGAACATTTAAAAAACTGCTTGTGGGCGTGAAAATTGACATAATCGCTTTGGAAAACAGTTGGGAGTTACAGATATACATACTCTATGACTTAGCAGTCGCACCCCTCCATATATGTATAACAGACAGCATGGATAACTGTTATGGCTATTATGAAAAATGCCTCTGCGAACATGAGTCCGAGGGAATTCTGGAGAAGTGGCCCCAGAGACAGACGACCCGGATGGTTACAAGTTTTGCTTTACTTCATTACCATTTATTCCAGCCAGAGTCCTCTTAAAAGTGTTTGCTTTTAAGTAAAAGTTGAATCCTTTGAAAAGTATCAGTTCTCTCTTTTAAGTCTAATGTGTTAATCTGACGGAGTGCTCTTTCTGATTGATTATAGTTCAGACCAGATCTGTGCCTTACAGAGACTACTAAGACTTGACACAGGTATCCTGTCCAACTGCTCCTTATCTGCCTGGAGATCTTTCATCTTAAGAAAATTAAATCATCAGGGGCTTCCCTGGTGGCGCAGTGGTTAAGAATCCGTCTGCCAATGCAGGGTCACGGGTTCGAGCCCTGGTCCGGGAATATCCCACATGCCGCAGAGCACCTAAGCCCGTGCGCCACAACTACTGAAGCCCACGAGCTCTAGGGCCCGCGTGCCACAGCTACTGAAGCCCTTGCACCTAGAGCATGTGCTCCGCAACAAGAGAAGCCACTGCAACGAGAAGCCCGCACACCACAACGAAGAGTGGCCCCCGCTCACGGCAACTAGAGAAAGCCCGCGCGCGCAGCAACAGAAGATACAAGGCAGCCAATAAATAAACAAATAAATAAATAAAATAAATATATAAAAAAAAATTCAATCATCAGGGCCAGACCCAGACACGCAGGAGACCGCACCCAATGCCTCTTGAGTAAGTGAAATATCTACTGTGGGTCCAGGCATAAACTTCATGCATTTTCCTTGTATAAAATCCTTTCATGCTCTTATTTGAGCCTATTGACTTCATTTAAAATATAAATCTAACATGCCCAGATGTCTGTTTCCAAGACTCCATGTTTACCTTAGAAAGGTAAACGTGGCAGGGAATGGCTACGAGAGCCCGTGACACTGTGTAAGAAGACAGACAGAAAACACCTCAAGTCACCTGGGTTTCTGGATGCATTTATTGTAGGCACAACAATGAAATGTTAAATTAGAAATTGACTAAACCCTTTTTTAAAAAACAGGAACATGTGCAGTGCATAAGGAATGATTATCATCCAATCTTTAGCAAACCTTACCATTCAAAAAAGTTGTTGTATAGATATTTTCCTGTAAGGAAGTCATTCTGTGAGAATGTAGAGATGTTAATCTAAATCCAAGTCTCTAGAAGCATATGTGTGTGCATAGGTGCAAATATGTAGACCTACACACATACATGGACACGGATGAACAATGAAAAATAGTATCTATATTGTGTGTGTGTATGTGTGGTGGTTTGGGTCCCATTAAAGAACTAAGGATTTGGATAGAATTCACCCTGATAGCTGAACAATTATGGAACAGCTGCATCCTCAGAACAAAATGACCTTTTCATCAAGTTACAAAACATTAAAGGTTAAAGAATGTTTGAAAGGAAGTTAATACTTTTAAAACATTGAGAAAATTGCCATTCTTTCAAAGACCTGACCAAAATGAGAGCAAAGTGCCACAAGGCATCTACGAGCCTTACCCCGAGGAGGGGTGACATATTTGCATCGCCTGCTTCATTCAAAACTATGAATGAACCTACCTCCTCAGGAAATGAGACAAGGTGGGCCTGGGAGCCGCACAGCACGGGGGCTCACGAGAGGAACCCTTAACGGGCTGGCTCCTAATTGCAATTTTGAAATCACATTGCTTCTCCTCTCAAGTAGCGATGGCAAGGCGAGCAAATCAATGAGACTGTCAGATTTTCCAGGCTTCTATTTTCCATCTGACCTGGATGGTGCAAATTCCACTCGCTACTAACAGGGAAAATAGAAATATCAGTGAGGCTCTTCACCAAACCCCTTCCTTTAATTAACTCCCAGAAAGGCCTGGAGAATCCACCTTACTCACCCTACAAATGCCCACTCTTCCCAGGAAGTCAGGCGGTCTGTGTTCTGCCCTGCCTTCCACACCTCCCCCCTTTCTTTCTTTTTGCCCCACTCGAAGCACCAGCTTGCAGCATCCTCCAGGGCATCCATCCTCAGCCTGCTTATAAGCCTTTGTCTTCAGGGAGGTCTGACCCTGTGGCAGCCCCTCTCGCAGTGGCTGGAGGAGGGGTCACTATCATTAGACAACCACTGTATGTCAAGTTCTTCACCAAAAGCACCAACATACATCATCCCAGGGAAGCCTCACTTTCCCTGGGAAGTGGGATCTGCTGTGACTTGCCTATCGGCAGACAGCTAGTAACACCGTTCCTCTTTCAAACCCCGGTCTGACCCTGAAAGCTCCCGGGAGGCAGCGCAAGGGAGCAAAAGCTTCAAAGGACTTCTCTGACTTTGATCAAATTTTTCCTCCCCAAGTCCTACTCTGCTTAGGAAGGAGAGAGCCGCCCATTTTAGAGATGAAGGAGGTGAGGCTCTAAAAGCGTGGGCAATCTGCTTGAGGTCACTTGGTGAGTTATAGGCCACCAGCCCAGGCCCTGCATCGCACGGGCAGAGCTTGCACTCACCTGCTGTGTGCACACGTGCAGCTGCTCATTTGGCCCTTCTGTGCTGCTGATAGGTGCTTCTCCTAGCCACCTTCCCTCATGCCTTCATGCATCCTGGGCTGGAGAGCCAGCTCTCTACTTTCTCACCTTCGCTGTCTACCTTCTAGACTCCTGACGTGCCCCAGATAGGACCATCCTCCAGAGAGGTGGCATTTCTGGACATTTGAGACGGGTGTGTCTCCATGACAAATTTCCCCATTGGAGGACGACTCTGGCCCATTTTCAAGTCTCATTTTTCCTGGCCGACAGGTGAGGCCTGAGGAAGAGGAAGGAGGGTTTGTGGGCTGCTGGACTGCTGAAGGGAGCCCTCCCTGCCATGTGCCATAGAGCCAGGGGGACTCCACAGGCCCTCACTGTTACTGTGACTGGTAGGCCTTCTCCTAGTGGGAACCCTACCCCCAGGCATTCAAGTTGGCAGGGACTGAAGATTCTCTTGAAAATTAGGGAGGACCATTTGTACTTGAACTTACCCCTTCCCCAGCTATTTCCCCCAAGTATTCCCAGCAAAACCAGAGCCAGAGCCCCCTCTCGGCAGCCAAAACACTCCTAAACACCTTAAATCAGTGGTCCCCAACCTTTTTGGCACCAGGGACCAGTTCTGTGGAAGACACTTTTTCCATGAACCAGGAAGCGTGGCGGGGATGGTTCAGGCGGTAATGTGAGCGATGGGGAGCAACGGGGAGCGACGGGGAGGGATGGAGAGGACGGGGAGGGATGGGGAGGACAGGGAGGGATGGGGAGGACGGAGAGGGATGGGGAGGGATGGGGAGGGATGGGGAGCGATGGGGAGGATGGGGAGGGATGGGGAGGGATGGGGAGGATGGGGAGGGATGGGGAGGGATGGGGAGGGATGGGGAGGATGGGGAGGGATGGGGAGGGATGGGGAGGATGGGGAGGGATGGGGAGCGATGGGGAGCGATGGGGAGGATGGGGAGGGATGGGGAGGATGGGGAGGGATGGGGAGCGATGGGGAGTGATGGGGAGCGATGGGGAGGATGGGGGGGACGGGGAGGGATGGGGAGGACGGGGAGGGATGGGGAGGACGGGGAGGGATGGGGAAGATGGGGAGGGATGGGGAGGGATGGGGAGGATGGGGAGGGATGGGGAGGGATGGGGAGGGATGGGGAGGACGGGGAGGGATAGGGAGGGATGGGGAGGGATGGGGAGGGATGGGGAGGGATGGGGAGGACGGGGAGGGATGGGGAGGGATGGGGAGGGATGGGGAGGGATGGGGAGGATGGGGAGGGATGGGGAGGGATGGGGAGGGATGGGGAGGATGGGGAGGGATGGGGAGGGATGGGGAGGATGGGGAGGGATGGGGAGGGATGGGGAGGGATGGGGAGGACGGGGAGGGATAGGGAGGGATGGGGAGGGATGGGGAGGGATGGGGAGGGATGGGGAGCGATGGGGAGGGATGGGGAGGGATGGGGAGTGATGGGGAGGATGGGGAGGACGGGGAGTGCAGCAGCAGATGCAGCTTTGCTCACTTGCCTGCTGCTCACCTCCTGCTGTGAGGGCCCAGAACGTGGTCTGTGGCCCAGAGGTTGGGGACCCCTGCTTTAAATGATGCAAAAGGCTTCTTATGAATTAATCCCCCTATTTGGGCCACAGATTTTAAAGGTATTGATAATATCTCTAAGGTGATCAAAAGTCAAAATTCACTCTCTGTCAAATTTGTATTCAGTACCTACCATTTTTTTGTATGTGTATTTACAGTTAGCCAGCCTGGGTCAAGGCTCTGAGAGCCCACTGCCCCCCTGCACCAGGGTGCCCCTCTCCAGGTGAATGGGGACTATGGGGAGGATGGCTGCAGATGACTGACTTGAGTATAGCTTGTCTCCAGAGAGGGCCCTAGAGGGCCCTCTGCACTGGAATTCACACTTCCCTGTTGGCTGCCCACCACCTGCCTTTGGCAGGGGGCAGGGGTGGGGATCAAGCGCTCCCTGGGGCAGTCCTTAGCTGGGCTCTGCCTCTAAGTCCTGTTGAGATGGAGAAGGAGCAGTGCGCTCACCACTCCACAGTAGAGAAAGACAATTGCACTTCTAAAAACTCTGCACTTAAAAAATATCTACAAAACAGAAACAGACTCACAGACATGGCGAACAGGCTTGCGGTTGCCAAGGGGGAAGGGGTGGGGAGAGGAATGCACTGGGAGTGTGGAGTTAGTAGATGCAAACTATTACATTTAGAATGGATAAACAACAAGGAGGTACTACTGTATAGCAATCTCCTGGGATAAATCAGAATGGAAAAGAATATAAAAAAAGAATGTATATAGATGTATAACTGAGTCACTTTGCTGTACGGCAGAAATTAGCACAACACTGTAAATCAAATATACTTCAATTATATATATATATATATATTATATATATATGTAAGCCTGCAGGGCCACGGTGGGCCCCAGGGTACGTGGCATCGATGAGCCATGCGGGTGGTGGGAAGGGAGAGATGCTGAGCAGTCAAGAGCTATCCGCTGGTCCTTGATGGAAGCCAACCCAGTGTCCCAGAGAAAGTTCCCCGCCAAGTCCTGAGCCACAGTCAGAGCCAGGCCAGGAGGCCAGCTTCCCTGCACCTGCAGAGTCCCTGCATTCCTTAGAGTCCAGAGGCCAGCACCATAGCAGAGCCAGTCTCTTCTATGTGCACTTGCACACTCCCTTATTTCCACACTCCTCCTGACTGGTGCTGTACACGCATTCCTTCCTTGCATGCTTTTGCACACCCACAGGAGCTCCTGCCTCGGGGTGTGGGTGCTTCCTCCAGGATGTGTTTTTCTAGGGGAGGAGTTCTGCTGCTGAAGCCTGTTGTCAGCACACTGGCACTGCCTGCTCAGGCTTTCCCAAGAGCCAGGCTCCCGCAGTGCCCCAATCTAGTCCCAGCTCCCAGCGCCCTGGAAAGCCCGGCCTGCGTGGACGCACAGTCCTCCGCTCAGGGCAAGTTGGATTTATCTGCTCCAGAATTTCAATATTGGAGTGCTTTGGAGAGGGTGGTCAAGATCTGGGGCGGGCGAGGGTCTTATCTTGAAGTGATCTCAGTGGAACAAACACTGTTTTAACAGAAATGCTAGATTTGTTAGGGGAACCTAGAGAGGGGAGTTGGAGTCAAGGGGCTAGAGCTGTTCTTAAACCCCTCCTTGGCGTCACCACCTGCCTCTACCATCCATCATTAGGTCCAAGCGCAAGACCCACATGGAGACCGCAGAGCGCCTAGTCCTCTAGGCCAGCGGTGGGAGCTCCCCAGCCCCCCGCCCCACCTCCCGTCCCTGGGGCGGGAGCAGCGTCCCCGCCGTCCCGCCTCCAGAGGGCGCTGTTGGAGAGGTGGTACAGCCAGCTGCCGCCGCGGGCTCAAAGGGGGCGCCCCAGGGACTCCACCTCTAACCCCTGGCCTAATTTGAATATTTCATTGGCTGCCGCCAGTCTGGTCAATTTATCATGCAAATGCGGGTGCCCTCCGCGCCAGAGAGGAGCCGTCGCACGCGCAGGAGAGCGGCGCCCGATTGGTGGCCGAGACAGCTGCATTTGTAATATTTTTCTTTGGGCATTAGAGTCATTTACCAATGCCATCGCCTCAACTCGAGGCACTGAATCACAAGCCACTTAAAGGTTTTTATTGGCAGCTTTGAAACTTCTTAACATGTTCTTTTATTTCAAATCAAGTGTCAACCTATTGCTGACCTCCCCCCCCCAAAAAAAACCCACAAAAACTGCAGCAGCTACAAACTATTTTGTTCCCTCATTATCTGTGCACCGGGTGACCGCCCCTGCCTTGTCACAGGGAGGAGGACTCGACCTCTTTGGGGTGAGCACTTGGTAGACCTGAAATAAATTATCTTTGCGAATGCATAACGGTGTTGAGAGGGTACTGACAGAAGAGAAAACAAAAAGGAACCAGAGAGTAGGAGGAAGAAAGAAGATGAAGGAGATGCGGGAAAGAGAAGTGGCAGAAAGACGAAGAGGGAAGGGAGAATTCAGAGCTCCTGTGCGGAGGAGGAAATTCTTGGAGTTATCAAAGCTGCCAAGATAAGAGACTATCTGAATACAAAGAATCTGAACCTGCTGGCCACCGTGTCCCAAAGAATTCTGGCTCTGCTCTTCTGGAAATACAAGGGATATGCTCCAAGTTTCAAGAAGTAAAAATGAAAAAGAACGAGGCCCCAGCACAGTATCCCTCTATTGTACCTGCCCTACTGAGAACTGTGCTAGGTCTCGGTTTTTCCCGTTTTGATATTCAGTGACAAACACAAAACCATAATATAAAAGATAGAAAAGAAGAGCGATATAGAAGAGGAGAAAGGGGAAACGAAATTCCTCCTCATCTTGCAAATTCACTGGCTGGTTAATGAGGTCACCAGGCTCACTGGTGCAACACTGGGGCTGTCTGGTCTGAGAAGACCTGGTGGTTTGATTTCTGAGACCTCCTCCTCTCCAGGGCTGCTGCATTGCACGAGCCTGAGCTCAGCCTGCTAGTGATTCACAGGCACGATTCTTTCCGCGGAACTTGCACCCGCGGGAAGAGATAAGCACCTCCGCTTTCGAGCTAGCAAGGAGCTGCTTACTTCCAGCCAGGGGTGGGCCCCACCGTGGCTGCAGCTGTCTGGAGTGTAGTTTATTTTTTTCTTTTTTCTTTTCCTTAAGCTTTGCCTAAATGGTTTATAAAAATCCATTTCACTCAGAGTGGGAAAAAACACGCCACGCTACAGCGAGTAATTCTGGAAATTCCCCGCGCAATTGAGGTCAACGCGTGGGATTTGATCAAAGGGCGTGTTGCCAGTAATTGTGCCCTCCAAACTGGCCTTAATGTACATCTGTCCTTCTTAGACCGCAACACGAAGACTTTCTATTTTCTTTAATTTTAGGTCTCCTAAAAAAGTTTTTTGAAAGTTCGGTGAACAACTGGGCTTGAAAGAGAATTATACAAGAAAGGGGAGTGGAGTCTAAACTGGGCTCCCCATATCTGAAAATCTGGTACTGAGAGCAGAGGAGAGCCCAGGGGTGGTAGGGAAGGAAAATCCTCAGCGGGTCTTGGGAAACCCCAGAAAGTAGTCCCTACCAATCACCCAGCTAGGAGATGGGTATGTAGGCAGACCTGGCTCCCCTCCGATAACCGTGTTCCCTCCCTCCCTGTTAGGTACATAGTTTTTAGTATTTGTCTTGAAATACGTTTATAACTGCCTGGAAATCCCGAGTCGGAAGAAAAGAAAAAAATGAGTCATCAAGGAGGGGGACCTGCCAGCCCTGGCTTTTTAGAGGGCTTCCATCCAAAGTTTAGGAAGTCCCAGTCATGCCCAGGAGTTCAGGGATGGCCTGGGGGCCGCCTTGCTCTGCCCCGCCCCAGCTGACAGCGGACCTCAAGGCTGGCCAGAGAAGATCAAAGGTCCTTTTGCCTTTGAGTCGGGTGGTCCTGGTGGGATTGGCGGACCCACAGTGAGAGTGGTTGGCAAAGCTGGGCCAGGCCTCTGTGGCGGAGCCACAAGAAATTTACAAAGTAGGAAGCCCCCGCCTGAGGGGAAGGGTTGGGAGCCTGTGTACCCGACAGTTGGTGGGGCGGCGGGGGGCGGGGGGGTTAGCTTCACATTCTCAACACCAGTTCTTGACCTTGGGCCAATATGTCTACTTTTCTTCCAGGAGTGCCTTGCCCCGCCCCCAGTCCCACCCAGGCACGCCTGATGCAGCTCCCCCAAGGCTCCACAGAAGTGGCATTAATATACCGCTCCGATTTTCGAAGGTTTATTGCACGTCAAAACTGTAAAAGTTCTTGGGAGAATTTACAGACAAAACATCTGGTTCGTTAAAACAAAGCTACCGGAAAAAGAGAAACAAACTTCACTGCTGTGTAAATGCACTTTTAGCAAACAATTAACCGCCTGGATAGGGCCTGGCCCCAGGGTCCAAATCCTTCTCGTTTTGGCAGGGGCTGAGGTCCCGGGCCCAATTCTTGGTTGAGGTGTGCAGGTGCTGGCAGTCAGCTTCCCTGCACCCAGGGTACTTCCTACTGCCTAGCCCAGATTGTGGCGAGGAGGAGTGTGAAAGCGGCCGAACCAGAGCGCCAGCGTTCCAGGAGGGCGAGGGCTGGAGAGCACTTGGCGCCGCCTCCCCTGGCATTGCTGGGCAGGCAGTGGCTCCCCAAAGGCCCACCGCCCGGTCAGATGCCCTCACACCTTGAAATGGGGTGCAGACTCCCAGAGCGCGCCCTGTCCCTCCAGGCGGCCCGCGCCTCCCTCGGGGCACGGAGAACCCCTCTTCAAGGTCTGGGCTTAGGCCCCTGGACCCCCAACCTACCCTGGCTACCCTGCCTGGACCGGCAGCTTCAAGGATGCTTCTTTCCGGAAGGCTTTTTCCCTCCTGGCCACCCCAAATGAGGACACACTTCATTCAGCTTGGCTTGGGTCCGGCGGACTCTCACCCACTGCCCTCAACTGCACCTTGTAGACAACCTCGGCTGCCTCCCGGCGGTGGCCCGCCTGCTCCTTCCCCAGCGCGAACTTCCCGACTCCAGACGCAGCGCGCTGCAGCCGGATCCCTGCCCCTCCACCGCACACTTTTTTGGAGCCACGCCTGCGTACTTCCCACCTCCCCAACTCGTCCGGGTCGGGCTCGGGTTAGCCCAGGGCAGGAACACCCCCGGGGTGGTAGAGACCCGCTCAGGTAGGCCCTGGCACTGCGGCCTGGGGCTCCTTGACTTCCGAGAGCTGGAGTCGGGCCTCTAACCCCTGACCTTAAGGAGCCGCGTTTGTAAGCATTTGTACTGAACAGGGCTCAGCATCCCGCCGCGGAGAAGGAGCGGGGTTCTACTGGGCCCCAGGCGCAATCTTGGGGGTCAGGAGTTGTCTTCATGGCCCCTGGGAATTTTCGGGGTTCTTAACAGGGTGAGCCACCTGGTCGCAACGGGAGCCGCCAGTTTCCCCTACGGGCGTTTGCCACCGGACATTTTGGTGTCTCCCCACTGTCCCTTAGGCAACTTCTTCTTCTAGGGGTGTAAAAAATTATTCCCAGAAACACGGCACTTCCCAGAGGTGGGAGCATTTAACTGGCCTGGAGGTTACTTTTTGCGTGACTCACGCGTGTATGAAGTTGTCAGGTGCTTGTGCTGGGCGGAAGCCTGTTGTTGCTTTTCAAAGGAATGGTCTTGCAACTCTTCAGAGTGGGGTACAAAGATTTCTATACAGTGTGTCTTCTACAGAATTCTAGCTCCTCCGCCCGGCGCGGGCTTTTCCGCCCTCTAGTCTAGCGTGAAAACGGCTCGGCCGCTGGATGTGGTGCGCGAAGCCCGCACCCTACAGCGTGGTCCGTCCGCCCCGAGAAAGGAGCCCCAGCGAGCGCCGCCGCGGCCGTCTCTGGCCTCCTCCGGAACCGCGCAGACCTGGGCGCACGCCGAAAAGCAGTTCCTGTATCCCTTCGAACTCGGGAATCGCGGAACGAATAGAAGCACAGGTTTTGACCTGCTTTTGTAGTCGACTCGGAGGGGCCGAACTCACCAGGCACCCGGACAGATACTTTCACGGTAGGAATAATGCAGATATATCAGGGAAAGTGCCAGGGACAGCCGCCCCGCAAATGTCGGAGGAGGAGTAGGTTCTATGTTCGCTCTTCCTCTTAAGCTCTTGGGAGGACAAGGAAGGCCCTTTGGCCCGGCCAGACTGATCAGGGACATATGTGAAGGTGTCTGTCTTCTGGACACTGTGGGGGGGGGGTCGGGGGAGCGATAGGGAAAAGCAAGAAGCAAACGCAGGGGAACATGTCACCACCGCCGGGGTCAGTACTCTGGAAGAATTGCCGGGAACCCCCTGCAAAGCACTGGCTTCTCCAACGTATGGCCCTGCTTTCTCTCCCTCTGTAAGTAAAATGTGAATTACAGACTTACTGCCACCCAGACACTATTTCTCCCTAAATCTAGCCCGTGGTTCTCACTGGGATCCGCGTTTTCTTCCCTCCTCTCGCTCCTCACTGTCAGGCCATGTTACAAAGCAGCCAGGCAGGGCCTGGCAAAGTTTTAGATTGAGACCTCCTGGCTAAGACCTGCCTGGCGACCTCGACAGCCTCAGACTCGGCCCAGCAGAAGCGGGTTTAAGCCACGGAGTTCAGGTAACTTCCAGGTCTATACTATGCGTGCTGCGCATTTGGGAAACCTCCCTTCCTTCTTTCCTATGCCGTACCCAGTTCACAGAAAAGGGGCAGAGAGAACATGATGGAATGCAAGGTTGACACTGTCCCCCTGCATCTGTCCCATCCTTAGAATGGCCTGCAAAACTAGTCATGTTTAGCGGTCCCGGTATTCAAGGGAGTGCGTGTGGCTAAAAGATCCCCGTAGAGATCCGGGTTCCAGACTGTGCCAAGCCGGGCCGGAACCCTGTTTTGCGTGTCCGGGCAAAGTAGCGCGGTCGCAATATGCACTCCGCATAGCCCGTGTTGTGCGTGACGGGCTGTCGCGGCGATGTGAAGCTCACTGACACTGATGGATGCGCCAATGGTTGGACGGACAGATGTTGGGGCGGATTGCACTCCGCGCGGCACCTGAGCTGGGGAGGGCTAGGCAGCGGTCAGGCGGTGGCTGCCGGCGGCGCGGAGACGGGAGCTCAGGCCGCGGCCGGCAGGGGGAGGGGGCGGAGGCAACTGAGGTTGGGAGAGCAGCGCGAAGAAGGAAAGAAGGAGTGGGGAGCACAAGCCAGGGCGAAACTCAGCCTTCCGTGCGCGGCGCCCAGCGCCGTGCACTCACCACAACCGGCGGGCCTAAGTGGGCGCTCGGCGCGTGGAAGGTGAGCCGGGGGCTGGCAGGAGCTGACCTCCCGCGGCGCCTACCCTCCTTCAGGCAAGTGGTGCTCTGTGCCGCAACCAGAATCCTGAGGCCACGGGCGGCGTCTGCCAACTCACCGTTTTCTCGTTCGCAAAAAGCGTTTCACGCCCTACGGCCGCGTCTCCCGGGCCTGGAGGGACAGTCGTTTTGGCCTCTGCGGCCGCAGGCACCAACTGCACGCCGCGCCCCCGCCCCCGACTCTGCCTCACAAGGCCAGCCTCCGAGCCCAGCCTCCACTCGACTCCGACTTCCCGCAACCACCCGGGGTCCGCATCCCGCAACTCCGAGCGCTCTTGCGCGCGCCAAGACGCAGGAGACGTCTTTATAGCCCGGGAGGACGGCGGCGGCACATCTGCATTCAGGGAAGCGTCTGGACCCAGCCCAAGCTCTTAGGCTGGGGGCGAGCGGAGACTTTTGATCTTACCGTCAGGGTGAGATCACGGTCTCCTAGTCTAAAAGAGAAAGCATGCCTGTGAACTTTTAAAACAAACTTGCAAAAACAATCACAAAGAAAAAATAAAGAAAAGAGGGGGCAGAAGAAGAGGGAGAGACTAAAAAAGAAACATAAGGTGGGGGGGGGGCGGGGAAGGAAGGAAGAAGGCCAGGGTTTGCAGCTCCCGGAGCTCTCAGGCAGCCAGTCCCAGGGCACTGGGCTCCGGCCCTCGCCGGGACTCTCGGACGCTGGGCCCAGGAAACTCCCTGGGCCCCAGCGGCGCGCCCAGGAGCAGCACCGCCTCGGGGGCAGTAGGCCTGGCGGCAGCCCCCGCATTCCCGCCAACGCCGCCCGGCAGCGCCCGGAGCCGGCCCCGCCGATGCCGCCCCATTCCCGGCCCAAGAGCTGGCCTAGGGAGACGCAATCGAGCCCGCAGCGCATCGATGCGCCGCCGCCCGCGCCTCTCCGGCTCCCGCTCAGTCGGCGCCGCTGGGGGGTCGTCCCAGTGAGCTCCGGCCCACCAGCGCCCTAGCGGCCGCCCGTGAGCCCGCTTTACCCCGCGGCCAACGCAGCCCTGCCAGCTCCTCCTCTCCACGGCCCGCCGGCCCGGCCCGCCGCGAGTCTCAGCGATCCCAATCACCCAATCAATAATCAATTCTGTTTGCTCAGTACTGCTGGCTGGCCGGGCGCAAGGCGCGGTGGCCCCTCTCGGGGCGCCCCGGGGCGAGGGATGGGCTTGGGTGCCCGAGTTCCTGACCCCGTCGCCGTCCCGCCCTGGGATCTGCCTGCGCCGGTGGTGGGGGGCGCGCCCCGGCGCCTAGGTGGCGAGGGGCGGGGTGGAGGTACCCTGATCTTCCCAGTCAGGAGAGGAAACTTGGAGGCACCCCCTCCCACACCAACCCCCGGGACAGCCCGGGAAAGTTTGCCCGGAAAAAAAAAATTGGGGGAAGTGGCTGCGGCGGGTCCCGGGGGAGGAGCCCTGGTGGCGCGGGGTCTGAGAGCAGCCCCCACCCACTCGGGCCCGCGCCCACTTCCTCCCCCGAGGGCGCCGGCGCCCACCCGCGGGCCCTGCCATCCCCGGGGGTGCGCGGGCCCAGGCCCGGGGGTCCGAGCTGGGGGCTTTGGACGCGGCGTGTGGAGAGAAGTGCGGCCCGGGAGGGGCATCGGGGGACGGCCAGGGGGCGAGGCTGGGTGGGGAAGAGGGGCGGGCGGGAGTAGCTAGCGGCCCGGGACGGGCTCGGCCGGGCCGGCGCCGCGTCCCTGCTTGCGCGCACGGGGCGGAGGCGGAGGGGCGGCACCCCCTCCCCGGACTGGGCGGGGGTCCTAGACAGGCCGGGAGCGGGGGCGCGGCGCCCCCGCGGGCGGGCGAGTGACACGATCATCTCCTTTTCCTTTAAGCTTGCCTGTTGCCGACGCCGCCGCTCCAGCCGCGCAGCGGGCATAAGACTGGACCGCCGAGCCCCGGGCCGCGGCGGCGGCGGCTGGGCGCCCCCTCCGATGCCGTGACCCCCTGCCCGGGGGCGGGGGCCGGGGCTTCACCGGCCCAGGCCGCTCCCGCGCTCCTCCTCCCACCCCTCTGCCCGCCTTCTCCCCCTCTCCCCGCCCCCCGGCCCTGAACCCCGCGCACCTCGTCTGGGGACGGGGCGGGGGGGGGCAGGGCCGCCGCTCCTCCCCGCCCCCTCCTCCTCCGGCCTCTGGAGCGATTTGTCAAACTTCCCAGTCCGCCGGCAGCGCGGTCCTCCTCCTCCTCCTCCTCCTTCACCACCTCCTCCTCCTCTGCCTCCTCCTCCCCCCGCGCTCCTCCCTCCCCGCGCCTCCCTCTCCCGCCCTCCTTCTTCCCTCCGCACGTTCGGGGATCGCGGCGGAGCGCGGAGCGGGGGGGACGCGGAGAGCCGGGGCTCAGCAGCATCCTGCGGGCGGCCGCTCTCCGGGGGGGAGGCTGAGAGCCGGCCCGCCTCGCCCCCCCGCGGGCCCGCCGCCCCTCCCTCCCTCTCCTCAGCCCGGCAGCGGCGGCGGCGGCAGCGGCAGTCGCCGGAGGAGCATCATGCCGAGGAGGAAGCAGCAGGCGCCCCGGCGCGCAGCAGGTACGAGCCGCTTCCCCTTCCTCCTCTCCTCCGCCTCCTCTTCCTCTCCTCGCCCCGCGTCTCCAGCCGGCGGCGACCCCGCTTCTTGCCCCGCTCCTCGTCCGTCTCGCTCTGGCCGCGCAGAGTAACTCCGGGGCGCCGGGCTCGCTCGCCGCTCTCCTGTCTGGTGCGTGCGCCCGCCTCACGGACCGGCGCCCCCCGGACGCCCCGCTGCGCTCTGCAACCCCCCCCCCCGCCCCTTCCCGCTCGCACCCACTTCGGGAACCGTGCTCGCTCGCGGCGAACTGAGCCGGGCTGGGTCCCTGCCTCCTCAGCTCTCTGCCTGGCCGCGAAGAGAATGGGAAGGAGCCCTCTTCTGTCTCTTTCTGTGGGGGCGGGCGGGGTCACCTGAGTTCTCCGGGACACCTTCCGTGTCCTCCCGCGGCCGGCCGGCGGGGGACTGCCTGGTGTCTCTGCCGAGCGAAAGAGAGCGAGCGAGTGAGCGAGCGGGTCCCTTCGGCCACCTTACTGCTAATCCGATTGATTCTTCATTTATTGGGCCCAAACCGGGCACAGCGGTGGAAAGCAGAGCGCACAGGGTCTGGGTATTGTCAGATGACTGTCAAGTCGATGTTAGATGCTGGCGTTCCCTTTTCCCCGGTTTGTTTTCGCTCACCCCCACCCTCCTTCCACTGCTTCTCCTATCCTCATCTCCTCATAGCACTTAGTTCTGGGACGTGTCAGAGTACTTTCTCCCCATCACCCCCCGCCTCTTTTTTTTTTTTTTTTCCCCAGGAGTGTCAACTCCTTTTAAGACTGAGCCGGGTTTTTTTTTTTTTTTTTTTCTGGAAAAAGCATTGAAAGCAAAACAAAACCCACACACATAACATTATTTTGCAATAATGTCAGTTGGGGGCATGTTGCTTGGAAGAAGGGTTTCTGGCCCTTTGCCACCCTTGATTTGATGACTGATTGATTGCCCATCATGCTGCTGCCTTTGATCTATTCATTCCCAATAAACATCAATAAATCACTTGAAATGGTGAGGCCAAGCTCTGTGACGTCACTAGGGCCCTGTCAGTGCAACTTCTGGGATTTGGGGCGGATTGCTGAGAGGACCACATATGGACAGGATGTATTTTGATATGAGTAACACTCAGATGTGCTGAGGTTCAGATGCTGCCTGAAGGGGAGGGTTAAGTGGAGGTTCGTTTCTTTTCTTTCCTTTTTTTTTTTCCTTCTCTTCCTTTCTTTTTTGTTCTTTGCTTTTGTGGAAGAAGGGAGGGGAGGGAGAAGGGTCAGGGCATTGCCTGGTGCCCTTTTTGGATGAAAGTATGGTACCCATGTTGCCCCGGAGTGCCTGTAGTAGCAGTGGGGGTGATGGTGATGGTCATTTCTGTCACTTCAGCTGGCACTGCTGGTAGAGCTCACACACCGGCTGCATCTGAACTTGAGTCTTCTCACACAGGATCACAGGGAGGAAATGCTGTTCTTTCTTCTCCCAAAAATGTACTGTCCTGTTAGTGTCCTAAGAAAATCGTAGAAGAAAACAGACTTGGTTTGGGGCATATATTACAAATTTTGCTTTCTGTCCTCAGGGTTACCCAAATTTAGAAAGTTTGAAAATCCCAGTAGTGGTTGTAGGGAGGGTGCTGCCTCTCAAGTCACCTCCTGGCTGGTGCTTCTTGCCTATCCCATCTTCTACTTTAAATTCCAAGCTCAAGCAATGAGCTTATCTACCCAAAATAAACTCTCAAAGTTTGGAGGACTCCTTCACAAAGTTGGGCAGTAGGAGTGTCTTGGACTGCTTCCAGTCTTTGGGATTTTTTTCTTTCCTTTTTGGATGCACATTTGAAGGTATCTGTATGCCTCAATCAAATGAACCATATGTGACTGCATCTTTACATTTGGTTTAGAATCCTCTCCGCCTTTGCTTCATCTTTTCTCTTCCACCTTGCCAATCTGAGACTCTTATTTGATAAATTTCTGCTAAAAATAGTAGAGGAGGAGGAAATGTGCTGTTGGTTTTATTTATCTATTTTTTTAAAGCAACCTGTTCACTGACCTTTTTGCACCTTTTAAAAAGCCAGCCAGGAAATCTCAGGTCAGTTAAGAAATATTCATTATATAAAAACTTGACTGCACTACTAATAGGAGCTGGAAGAATGGTTTTGCTCTATCAAAATGACCCGTCAAAACGACTTTGTTTCATATTTGATTTAATTGTCTCTCTCCTGACAGGCACATTCATCAATAGCTTAATGGTCAATCAGAAGTTGGCAGCATGAGTGCTTTTTTTCTTTCTCATACCCGGGTTTTGGATTTACTTTATCAGAATGCCTCTGCCTAATGGACGTGTGGAGGAGGGGGGGAATGTCTGAAGGGCTACTTATTTAGGAGAGTGGAGGAATAAAAAAAACCTTCCACATCCAGGCTGGTGATAAGTATTGCACAGGCCAATAAGTGTGCTGTGTGAGTTTGTTTGTTTATTTGGATGGACAAGAAACTTCCCATTTTTTTCTCCTTTTTTCAGTTCTCCTAGCTGCAAGTTATAAGGTTCATGCCTGCGTTTGTGGCATACTGGGAGTGATGACAAATTGATTGCTTTGTACTGATAGAGAGTGGGGAAAAAGAAAGATGTCTGCTGATTGGTAACTGGAAATCCATCCCCCAGCAACCTTGAGGAGACGGGAGAATTTTTCCCCCCTCCAAACTGAAAGGTCCGCTCAGCCATAAAAAAAGAAAAGTTGTTTTGCCAGCTTCATTAGTGTTCACCTAATTAGCTGTAAACCTGATGGATTCCTGACAGCTTTAATGATTGGAGATGACAAGCTCGACGCAGTGTCATCCAGCAGAATTAGGTTTGCAGCTAGTTTGATGTAATCAAGTTGATATTACACAGTCCTGGCTGCCTTTAGTTGTGCATTAACTCAATTTTCTGCTGCAGGTGACAAATGGGCTTTGGTACCTGGATAATCATGTCATAGGAATTAGGGCCCTTTTAATGGTCTGGGGGTAGAATAACAACCACAAAGGGCTGAGAGCTGGGGAGAGCGTGCGGACATAGCACACAGGTGCACACAGTTTTTACATCTAGGCCAAATGTAACACTGTTCTCCAGAAGGCCAAAGCAGGCTCCAAGAATCCCTGAAAAGACGTATTTCTGCCCTTTAGGATTTCTCTGTTTTTGATAGAAATTATGCATGGCTTAGTGTCTTTTCTTAAAGGGGAGAGAGAAATTTCTTCACCTGCTGAAGAGAAACCTGGGCAGGAGTTTCCTTTCTCCAGGCATGTAATTTTAAAGGGCTATACATTTGTGCTGGACAAAAGCTATTGTCTGTAGAAGTTCAGAGGAGCGGGGTTACAGAGGCCCCTGTCCTTTGGGCAAAACGACCATTTTCCCACTCTCCTATGTGTAGCATTTGTTTTTCAACAAGTATTTTTTGATAACACCGGAAAAGAAAGTCAAGCAGTACTTAATAGCAGATCACGTTTTATTCTTTCCTGTTCATTTTCTGGAAGGAAGTGTAAAATCATTAAAAGCCATTGCCTAAACTCCACCCTCCCCTCAAAAAAAAAAAAAACAATCCAACAAACGACAACTTGCCACTGACCTTTTGAGTCTTATTTGGTGAAAGAGAATAACCTTCCATGGAGTTCTTAGGTGGTCCCACTGCAAAGGTAAACCTTCAAGCATCTTGACTTCTGTCAAAGTGGTTTGGAGCCCTTAGGACCTGCTGGGGTAACAGATCACTGTGGGTCCCCAAGGAATAGGATAAGCTCATGGTGACACAGCCTGGGGGTTTTTACTTTGCCGGTAGACACAGGCAAACTAAAAGATGGCACACCTGGCAGTGTCCAAGTAACACCATCCCAACCTTCCTAAGTCTCGTCCACATACCAGGCAGCTCCAGAGAGGAGCTTTTCTCTCTTGGAAGTACATGGAGCATTCAGGAAGGCATTTAGGCATCAGCCTTGGGAATTTATTTGCTCTCAAACCTGCCACACGTCTCTCCTTTGGACAGACGTTCTACCCTGTAGCAAGGTGACAAAATGACCGGTTTTGGTCGCTCTGTGATTCCCCGCACCCCTTTTCCTACAAAATGAAAGGAGCAATGTAAATTCTAAAAAAAGAGAAATCAAGAAGCTGAAGGGGAAAAACAAAGAGGGCAGGAGGCAAGGCTATTCCCCTGGACATCCACACAGGGGAGAGAAGCTTCCCGAATCAGCTGCTGTGCCCCCATTATCTTGACAACTGTCAGTTAGGGCTTCAGTGCTCTCCAGGGCCACCCTTGATTGTGAGCAGTTGATGTTGTCATTTGGTTCTCAGTTTTGCCTTGAGCGTGCTCGTAAACAGGAGCCAGGTAGTCAATAACTAATGTATCAGCAGTTATTCCCCAAATTGCCTCACAAGTCTGCATTTTTCCTCTTTTTTTTTTAACTAAAGATTGTTTTGTAAACTGATGAGAATGAAAGGTGACTGCTCAGGGCCGGGGGAAATGCCGTGAAACCCAGGTGAGTTCCCAGAATGAAAACCCTTCGTTTCCCTGCCCTCCCCTTCTGGGTTTCTGGAGAGAGAAGGGTCACCTTCTTGAGGGCGAAGCGCCTGGCCCTTTTTGGGGGCCTTTGTCTTTCCCTGGTGTCTGGCAGAGCCAGGCCGGGGCGAGGGCTGTGGATGCAGGCGGGGAAGGAGCAGGGAGAGGATAGGGAGCCCTGGTCCTGGTGCCCCACAGCCATGTTTAATCCAGTAACAGGAGCAGGCCAGTTATGCCGAGTGTGGTTTGTGAGGCTTTCCTGCTGGCCCATTTTTATTCCTGCCTGTCACTGGACAAACTATAAAAATAGCTTTAGTCTTGTAGTAGAAAAAAAAAAAATAGGGTGTGTGTCTACTTTCTGTGTTTTTGTGCAGCCCAGGTACGTAGGCCTTTCAGAGAAGCTCTTTTGTAACACCCCTGTACCATCATCCTGCAGCCCGCGCAAGGAAATAGGACAGAACAACACAGTGGTATCACTCACCCCGGACCCTCTCAGGTGTTCAGTGTGTGTGTGTGCATGTGTGTGTTCTAGTTATGCTCCAAATTGTGGTTTCTCTGTCTGAAGTTAAAAATGAAAGGTGAATACAATAGATTGTATTTGGTAACAATGGTATGGACTGGTACATCGAGACAGATAATGTGCAGTTGTAATTAGACTCAATAGACAGGCAGTCATTTTTAAATTCTTTTGACACATGCATAAAATAGTCATATAATAAGATAAGATGACAATTTTATGTTAGGCTGATAAAGTGTCCCGATACTTGCATTTAAACGTCTGTAAGCCTTTAAAAAAAATCTAGACAGATTAATTCTAGTTTCCAGTATTTGCAGTTAGTCATTAAATTAATTTTCAAATTCTACTAAACAATGGCTATGAATATTTCTTTTTCTTTCTGGAGTCTTCTACCTGAATTTTAAGGAACGGATACATAGATTTGGTAGCGTTCTCAAATTTTTCAACATTTGTAAACATTTACGTTAGACATGGGTGTAAAAATTCAGGTTACTGTTTGTGATTAGAAAGACGCTATGAATTTCTGGAAGTAAAAAAAAAAAACAGTAATAGAACATAATCTGCTTATGACCACTTGCCTGAACGACTGTCATACTCCACTTTTAGGAATCTTTATTAGAAAGATTACACAGTGTCCTTGACCAAATAGTGAATATTTTATAAGCCCCATTTAAAAAAAGACATTTTGAGCACATACACTTGATTTGATCAGCACTTAGATTCTCGGGTTTAATTACTTTCAATTCTGTAAATTATTTTAGTATCTCAACAAGAGTGGCCTAAGAGACGTATTGGGGGTTGGGAAAGCATGTTTCTGAAGGTCACATTGCCCGGACTTTTTGACCATCTCCTTACCTTATTTTTCTCAAATGTGCTAAGGTGTGGCTCTTGAAGAATTATTTAAATTTGTTTGGGCTTAATGATAAATTATTAATTCATACTGTCAGAACACATGTTATTAATTATGACTGTGTTTTCTTCATCCAGAACAGCTGTTGGGGAAACAGTGTAAGTTCAGATTGTCTTCATGGGGGAGGGCGCCAAAGCAAGGAACTCACCAACTTCTTGTCATCATCTCCCTGATTCCCTTGCTTGGGAATAAAGGATTGCAGGGGGCGGAGTGAATAGGGAGAGAGAAACTATTAATTCTAGACCAGGATGGGTACTGGCAAATGTTCCCTAATGTAACTTTTTAAAAAGCAAGCCTAACTCTCCATGCTCTAAGTCCAGGTGAGATTCTGAGGTGGTACCTGCTTCCTTCCCCAGTCTGGTCTTGGACTGGTTTCCATTCCACCAATTTCTCTTGTTTTCTTCTTCCTCTTGGGTAGACCGGAAGGTCACGTTCACAAGTTTATAGTAGCAGAAAGCAAACAACTTTGAATGCCTGTTTTTTCCCCAAACTGGATCCCATCCCTTGGAGAGCAAAGGGCTGTTTGGTAATACACATGAAATGACTCCAGTTCATTTACTTTTGATTTTCCATCCCCGTCATTAAATCTAGTCCTATGTATTCAGTTTCCTCTGAGTTCTTTGAGGAATGCATGTTGCATAAAATAGGCAATTTTTAATGAACAATTTAATGTAAATGGGTTTTGAATTTAAATTAATATTAATGAAGCCTTGAGTGAATTTATTTTGCATACGTAAAGGCTTGTAAGTCTTTCACCCATGTGCTTTCTCCTTTATGTAGTAACATTGGTTGGGTGGATTAACCAGTGCCTTTTAAAGATTCATGCTTAAAAAATTAAATTGATTTTATATGTCCAATAGCGCCAACATATTATTAGGCAAAAGTGTTACTTAAGTTAAGGGGAATATACCTCATTTTTGATTAAAGCTCTCCGTCTCCATTGCCCTGCCCTTCCTGAAAGCTGCAGTTGGTTTGGCACTGCTGCCAGGGAAAATACACACCAACAATAGTTACTACAATCAAGATGTTTTCTTTCTTTGCCTTACCTCTAATGCATTATGTATCCCGGGATGATGGGAAGTTCTGTAATTAATTCTGTTAAATGTAATTGCTATAATCACTTTGATGTTACACATAATAAAGGTAATATGGTAAGCGCATAAAAAATATAAACACCTTATTGTAACACTCCTGCTAAAATTCCATCTCGTCAAGTCTGGTTTGTAGACAAGTGTTCTCAACTCTTTTCGGTCATAGGTGACAATTTATCCGAGCTGTATTCATTGATATTCCAAAGGAGAGTCAGTGATTGGAAAGGATGGGCCTTGGCTTGAAAGGGTCTTCAGGTTGGTTGCCTAGGAATCTTAGTTCCCCTTTCCTTAAAGATGTGGCTAATTAAGAAAAGTTGACCATTATTTCTGGAGAGGAGACAGGTAAACACTTCAGAAGGGCCTATGGAATGAAGTAAGAGGTATAGGAATGGAAGAGGAGCTCAGAGAAGAATGAGAGTGGAGTTTTCAGATCAGGGGAGAGGCTGTTCTGTAGGTTTTCTCATCCTCATGGTGTGGGATTATGGGAAGTGCCGTGTGTGCACGTGTGTGCACGTGTGTGTGTGTGTATGTGTGTGAGAGAGAGAGAGACAGAGAACATAGGAGCATGTGCTTATCGGTAACAAGAGAAAGCCACCTTTCTGTAACAGTGCAATAAGGGAAATTAGCACAGAACATATGCTTTATTATTATTATTTATTACTGTTATACACCTTTCATGGGGGCATCTGAGGACCGTGCCTGACTGTTGCACATCCCGCCACAGAGTTGGCCAACGTTGCCTGTTTGACAGAAACCTGAGTGATCTTTGAGACTCCCTCTGCCACATCTCCATGCACCTACCCTGGATCCAGGCCACTGTAGGACATAAGTTTGCCAGAGACCCCAAGCACACAGTTCTTGCGGGCTGTTTCCAAACACGTTCAAATTCTTCTTTGCCATCATAGCTTGCAGGAGGTGGTGGATGTGGTGGGAGAGGAACCTTGTCGTTTAATTTTCTCCCTGTGGATAACCAGGAATCAACCTAGCAGGGAGGTTTGACCCCCGTCATCAGCCGGGCCCTGTCTCTTGTACTACAAAGGCCAAGAGGTCTCATGACCTGGTGTTGGCCTGAAGGCTTGGGTGTGAATTCTCTGCATTTATATTTTGTTTTTCGGTGTGTTGTAAGGCATGGAGTCTGTAAATCAGGCATACACAGAAAGAAAATAAGGGTAAGTGGATGTGTGAGAAGGGGATGCCTCTTCTTCTTTGGAGGAAGAAAAAGGTGTTTGCGGATGGTGCTGAGATGCAGTGACAGCAAGTGGTTCCCTCGACTGTGCCTGAGGCCCAGGGAGCTGTGTCTGGCTGTTGCTTTCACGGGCTGGCTGCAGAACAGGCTGGGAAATCAGGGTGCTGCGGAAGGCTGGGCAGGGCCTGTCTCCTGGGCACCAGGCCTAGCATCCCGGCCTGCCAGGTGAACAGGGGCCGAGGACAGGGTCTGGGGGTCCCAGCCTGGGCCTGGGCTGCATCGGACCAGCCACCAGCCCTCCTGCGGTGACTTTCAGCTGGTTTTGATGGTGAGGATGATAAAAGGTCTGAGAACTCCATAGGCCCCTGTAATCAGGGCCAGTGCTGACATCCTTCTCAAGTTTGACAGCTTCTTCCTTTTCTCTCCTCACCGCCAAGCCTTTCTCAACTGAATTTCCCCGCCCTCCTCTCTCCTCCCTCCCTCCCCGCAACCCACCCCTTCCCTCCCTCTCCCCCTTTCTGTATGTGTCTCTCTTGTTTCATGTTCTTGATCAGTCTCAGATGCTGGGAATTATTTTTTTTCGGGCGGGAGGGGGAGTGTTGCTTTAGGTTTGTGGGTTGGGCAGGTGTGAGAGGAAGTCTGTGTGTTTTTTTTTTTTTGTACTGTAGGCCTGTTGCTAATTAATGTTCCTCCATAAGATTCTGTCGGAGTTGAGTAATGTTTTTGATCTTTATGCCTGATAACTGCATACTTAATGAGATTTCAAAGCTGTGAGTGCAGCTCCCTACAATTATTGACAGATGCCTTTTCTTTGCCATTGGGTTCAGCTTCATAAATCCTCTTGCCGTAATGAGGTTCAGCAGTGCCACCCTGGCAGTGAGCTAATGAAAGGGGGGAGGGCGAAGCGGCTCAGGGCTGTCTGACACATTTTTTTCCTTTAAAATTTACTATGCAGATGTCAAGCTGCGGACGATTACTTCAAACATGCTAATTTTTATCTTGCTTTTGTGTCAGCCCTTTGCCATGAAAAAATAAATAAATAAAAGGACCAACCTTACTCCACTTCATTTCTTTTCCTTTTTTTTGCCCCCAAAGTCACATTTTTTAATAACCCGTGGTGTGTGACTGCTGGGGACTTTGACACGCGTGTGGCCTTTTGCAGGTATCCAGTGGCAGAGCCGTGTTTTTTTTTTTTTTTTTTCCCCTCCCTTGCCATCAGAAGGGCAGGGGGAGGATAAAAGTGTGATTTCCCCAGGCCTCCCATCAGCCTGCCCTAAGTATGCACTTGAAACGTCGGAGAATTCATTTCAGAGTTCTGAAACTAGATCCCGGTGAAGAGCTGCGCCATGCCAAAGAGTCGATTTCCTTTTCAGCGGAGTCATACATCACTGACCCACCCTTCTCTCCTGACAGAATGACATATGTCATTTATCATATGGGCCCCAGCCAGACACGGGGAGGGGAGGGGAAGCCCGGTCCATGTGATGCTGCCTCGTCGTCGTCCTCCTCCCACTGTACACAGTACGGCTGGCTTGCAGAGAGAGCACTGCTGATTTGGCGAGAGGGAGGAGAGAGGAGAGAGGAGACTCAGGGGCGAAGGGAGGAGAGCCTGCTTCATATGGATGGCTGGGCGTGTGGCGGGGCGGGCACGAGATTGGCAGAGGCATGGACGAGGTTATGTTCTTTCACATTGTCTGCTGAGCCACGCAGCTCAGCCTCTGACGCTCTTCTCACTTCCCCCACCCCCCCCCACATTCCTTTTCTCTGTTTTTCCTTCTTTTATTTCTCCCCCTTTAGTAGTCAAGGGGAAAAAAAAAAAAGAAGAAGAAGAACAAGCAGGGCTGACAGGTATCATTCAGCCTCCCTGGCTAGTGAGGGGTGGTATAAATGAAGCTCAGGGCTCCTGGCTTCACATGATTCAGACATGCGTTATTGAAGATGGATGTTCCTTAAAAAAAGATTGATGGTGAATCCTGGGCTTAGGGTGCCATTTATCATTTTGAATATTATTTAGACTTGCCGTGTAAACCTGTAACTTGAGAGTTGGAAGAGCCGGGGCAGGGTAGGGGCCTGTGTGTGTGTGTGCGCACGTGTGTGTTTCCATCGATTGGCCTTGAATTATCATTGCTGCTGACCAGACACAGGCCCTCCCATTTACAATACAGAAGACACCACCTCCCATAAAGGAGGGACGGTTTAATTTTGAATAATTTCCAAGGACACAAGGAAAAATGAAGTATCTGATTTACACTAAAGCTAACAGGCAACTTCTCTCTCTCTCCCTCTCCCTTCCCCAACAGAGGCAGTCACGTACGAAACATTAAAATATAAACAGAGCTGTACTTGCCGAAGCCAGGACCCTTGCCTGATTTTTTAAACTCTGTGACATGGTTAAAAAAAAAATCTGTATCTGCAAAGCTTAGCACAATATAACTATTCAAAAAATAATAATAATACCGGTTGGCTTGGTTAGCGGTGCGAGAATGAAGAAACATAGACTTCCACGTCCCGGGAATATTTCAGTTAAAAAATGATCTAACCCTGTCCCTGCTCCCAGCAGCCTCCCCCCATTTTGTGCCTGCACTCGGTCCCCCTCCGCAGGCCCCCGCAGACCCCTGCCAGGACTGATGTGGACAGCTGTTTCCAGGCCCCACCGGGTAATCACTTCTGGTTCTTTTGCACCCTGAGCTCTGCTCTGGGATACCCCCACCTACTGGAAGGACGTAGGGACGCAGGCTGGCTCACTGACCGGGCCCCCAGCTGCTGGGAAGCATCAGTAAAGCGGCCTTTCCCCCTCCTGCTTTAGAGGCCTGCCGCTGGTTTCCCTGGTGGAAAAAGGGAAACAGAAACTGCTGGCCTCCCTGCTCCGTCTCCTCCGCTAGGAGAGCCCCGATAGTGCAAATTTAATTGTCAGGCATTCTATTAAATACGTGACTTTATTTGGGTCCGCTAATTAAATTTAGGGCTTCTTGTATGACTTTTCGTGTGGACATTAATTTAAAAAAATGATGGGACAGAAAGTTAGACCGGGGTCATTTTTTATCTAAAGAAATGAGAATCGAGAATTTGTGGAAGGGCTGAACGTTCGTATCTTGCTGCTTTCTTGGACAAACTTTTCCCTGACGTGTAAAAAGCCTGTATCTCCCGTGAACGGGAAACAAATGGGAACGTGGCGTATTCACTCACCAACTCCATGCAACTTTGTGTGTGTGTGTGTGTGTGTGTGTGTGTGTGTGTGTCTATTTTGAAATAACTTTATTAGCAGCCTGACACTGTGCACAGGCTGACTTAGGATTCACTTTTGGTATTGTCCAGCTGCTGCCAAAAATCGGGTAGAATCAGATTTATATCCTTTGTTGGTGCCTGGAATCACATCTGACAACAGAAAGATGATATTGTTTCTTGCCGAGACTTCAAGGAAGAAAGCAAAACTTTGATCCTCTGCCCTTGCACTTGGGCAGTGTTGGAGGTAATTGGAGTACAAGTGCCAATTTGCAGGAACAGTTGTAAACACCTTGGATACAAATGCATCATCCCATTTTTACTGATTAGGAAAACTTTGCTATTAATAGGTGCAAAGTCCATTTCAGGTGTAATTGGTAAGGAACTGAGTGCACTCATGGGAGGAAGCCTTGTTTTGTTTTTTGTTCGCTTCTCTTCTTATCCCCTCTTCTCAGTTTTATGGCTGGAGACATGATTTATTGCAGCCATCCATCTTGGGGGCTCATCCATCACACCCGGGTTGCTAGGAGATTGTGGCAGCAGCTGTTTGCTCTGAATCAGACAGAAAAGTTGTCAATCATCAAAGGCAGGTGAATAGCATTAGAAACACGCTATTGTCAGACGGAATAATTAATCAAAGAGAGAAAAGATAATTAAAAAGATATGACCCTTGCAAGTACTTGCTCTGGGTTGCCTGGAAAAAAAAAAAAAAGGAAAGAAAGAAAGAAAGAAAAACTGCCTGGTCTTTTCTAGACACTTAAGCAGCTGAGGGCTGATAAAATATGCACTCTACAGTGCATAGTTTTTAATTAATTGAAAAACGTTCAACATTCAAAGACGATGCTGGAGAAAAGTCCGATTATGGGCAGAAGTAATATTTATTGTTTGCATGAAGGGCTTGACACAGAGTTCTAACTTTCTGTCACAAATCTCTGGCTTCCCTGGCTGGAGGAAGCATGGCTGGGGTCTTCAGGTAGCCTCCCAGCATCCTTCCTCTAAGCTCCCCTAGCCGTCACGCTGGGCCATTCAGGAGAGCTTCAGACCCGAGGAACAGGAGTGGAGCCTGCAAACCTGGACCACACGCCAGTCCACAGTCCCAGGGAGTCTAGACAAGTGAATTCCTTAGATCACAAGAATTTTTTTTTTTTTTTTTAGTGAAGATGGGAGACTTGCAAAGCATGCCATGAAGTCCACCTTCAGGGTCCATGGAGAGAGCACTGTATCATTTCACCTGCCTGGGAACATGCTCTAAATGGAACATGCTCTAGGTCCCGAACGGAAACTTGTAATCCATCTTGGTGTGGCCCCAGGAAGCGCACCAGTGACTCACATCCTGAGTGATCACCTGACATCACATTCTGAAAAGATCCCCACTTACAATCCAGAAATAATTTTGGGTGCCCATTTCAGTCACAAAAATATTCATAGATTAGGAAGTTCATCCTTGCCTTTTCTGAAGCTAAAATATTCTGGAGAAATTGGAAAATGTATTAAAGACTCAATAGAAAGTGGCATATCTGGAGTTGCTTTTCAGTTAAATATGCTGCACGCCCTGAAACAGATCTACTCTTTTATTTTTGGATACTATGCTTGATTTTCACACCATTCTCCTCCCAAAGAATAGCAGGACTTCTAAAATTAGCAAGAGGAAAAAAGGCTTTGAATATTAGAATTCCTGAGAAGGAAGAAAGTCACACTTTTTTTTTAGTTGGACACCGTTTTCAGGGTGTAGCAGATCAAGAACCCCATCCCTCAGCTCCCCATGCACAGCAGCCCTGGGGATGGGTTGCCAAGCATCACATGGGAGTCCCCAGGGGCTATCCCTCATGGTGTGATATCCACCTTCTCCCTTGGTACACTGGGAGCCCGCTAGGGGTGACAAAACCACCACTCTGGCCTTTTGGTGAGAGAGAGAGAAAGAAATATTCAGATTAGAAAAAAGCACCCGCCTGGCTTGCTGGAGCCCCTCAGAGACATGTCACCTGTTCAGGTGGCTGGAGGAGCGTTCTTGTTCAGAACTTGACCTCCAGGAGATGGATGACTTTGACTTCAAGTTTCTGCTTGAGTCCTTGAGCTGCTATCCCCTGGTGGCCTTCTGAGCCTTTGAGTAAAGCTGGGAGTTTCCTGACCACATAGCGGTTGTCCCTTGAAGTTCAACATTTTCTTGGGTAATGCCTGCCCTTGACCTACAAGGGCCGTGCCGTTGGAGAGCCAGCGATGCCAGAAGATGCCTGGCTGGGGCTGGAGAGCTTCAGTTAGGTAGCTTATGGAGTTCGGAGAGTCAAGAGGCCCTCCTGTCACCCATGAGCTCTGGCTGTTTGGAGGTGGGCAGTGGGGGTAGTTCCTTTTGGCGCTTGAAGAGAAATTCTTGTAGTTGCCATCTCCCCATTCCAAATAACTGCTGAGAAAACACATTGCCTAATGTCAACCAGAGCAGTTCCAAAATGTGGTGGCTCATCAGGGAAGGGCAAAGGAAGAGAGTTCTGTGCGAGTCACTTATGGTAGCTTTGTGAATTCACAGATAAAAAGTATCAACCTTTAGTGCTGGTGAAATCAGATTGAAATTTGCTTCCCCATAAAAAAGGGAAACAAAACCCAGGGGAAAAAGGGAAAGTCTTCAAGTGTGGAGAAGTTGGTGCAGGTCGATTTTCTGGAGCTGTGGCTGGGATCTAATGTCCTCTCCAGTAACCCCTGGCATCTGTTTAAATGATGCACAAAATAAATGAGAGACAGAGAGAGGGGCCCCAAGGGAAGGGTGGGTTGCTTACCCTTTAGAGGTTTTGGTTTTATGAGTGTCCATTTTGACCAGAATTTCAGCATCTCCCCTTGACAAGGGAGGGGGAACAGACACGGGTCTCTTGTGTCGCAAGGGTGTGCCAGGATAGAGTACCCTGTTCAAAGTCATTGTGACAGTGAGAAAACCCAGGACTGCACTAACCCCCATGCCAACCTGATATCTGAGTGTTCTTCTAAACGATAGGCATTTTCCTCTCAGTTCCACGAGACAAGGTTACCTGTAAGTCATTTTGGGTTTTCCCAGCTCAGCTGCCTTAGACCCAAAGCAGGCTTGGTCCCCACCCCGCTGAAGCCTTAGGATGCCACCCACAGAAAGAAAGCACAGCTTACCCAGTGGGACTCCCTGTAGGTACAGACATCTTGAAACACTTAAAAGACCTCGGAACAGCCTGAGGAAGTTGCACTCGTTGCTGCTCATCTGCTCAAGGAAGAGCTTTTAAAAGGGGGCGAGGATCCTATGGGGAGAGAAGATGGGGTTCCCAGGGGTTTTCCTGGGACGAAATGCTCCCCTTTCTTGGCATTCCATTTCCTGCCTTTGTTTTTGCTCTGGGCCTGGAGTGAAATGGCTCTTTCATGTATACTAGTTAGTGAAGACCACGGCGGGGTAATCTATGAGGCAGTGGTGGTGGTATTTTCTTTTGCTTTTCTGTATAAAATAGTAAGGCAGCAGGGACACTCGGCTGTGTGCCTGAGGTTCCTACCGAGATGGTTAGGTGAATAAGTAATAGAACAAACACATAGTTAGCTGGGCAAAGGAAAATAAATAAAATAACAGCATGCACTTGGTTCTGAGAGCCCTGCCACATGAGCTTGTTCAAATTGGGTCCAGGAGCTTCAGACTTTCTGCTGAAGTGTGGGTGGGGAGAGAGAAGAGTATTATTTGGAAACACATGTACTCATTCCTTGTGAAAGAAGTGAAGTATTTAACATTTCTCCAAGGAAAACATCTTTCATTACTTGACGTGTTCTGTGGTAATGATTTTTCAGTTCAACAAACACGTACTTATTAGCTTTCGTGCGGGAACCTGGCTTAGGTGGATGGCGGGGCCATTTTTAACGGGAACTCACTGGCCAAGGTTAAAGGGAACCTGGCTGGTCACAGGTGGTCCCGATGCCGGGACACACAGTCTGCTCCAGGCTCCTTGGAGCCCATCTCTCTGGCCTGGCCTGTGAGCTCAAGTTAGGAGGAATCAGCAAAGTTGTTTATTGTTTGTTTTTTTTGCAAACAGAACGTTCGATGGCATGCATTTGGTGATTTCAAGTGGATTGGCCTGGAGAGATGGCACACTCTGCATGCCGGGAGTTTGGCTGAGGATTTGCTGGTTAAATAGACTATTTTGGTTAAAGATGATATAGAGGGAGGGGGAGCCGTGAGGTGTGTTGGTGCAGGACCGGGGGCCTGCTTCCCCCTCCAGACTCCACCCCTTGCACCTCTCCTGGCTTGAGCAGCTGTGGACGCCCCTGTCCATGGTCGCATCCTCCTGATGCCAGGTGGCGCTGGGGGCAGCTGAGCTCTCTTAGCTGTCTCTGGGTGGGAGTGGAAGCCTTATCTGTAAGCCCAGTTCTCGGGGACCCTTGAGCGTGACCTTCACCCCTGCCTGTCTTTTCTCCTGTTAGATAAGTGTGTTATCCAATCCAATTGCAATCCTGGCACATGATGGCGTTTTCTCTGCTTTACCTGCCATTTGCATTTTGGTGTCCATGAAATTAGAAATAGTGAGCTGTGGTGCTTTTTCACAATCCCAGTCACCATCACCCTCGGAACTGGAGCCCCCGCCAACCTGAGAATGAGTATTGATGGATGATGGCTTCATGCAAACTTCTTTATTGATCTCAGTTCCCAAATCCAGCTGATAACCTCAGTGTGTCAGCCCCAAATCACATCTCATTATGGGTCATCTGTCCTCATCAGCCCCCAAAAGCGTGATCTCAGTTCACACCCCACTAGGACATTTTCCTCGATACGTGAAAACCCTCTCCTGCTCTCAGATCCCACTAGCTCGGTGGCTTCCTTCTGCCCTGTCAGTGCGGGGAATGCAGCAGTTAACATTGTTTATACATTCCAGGAGTATTAAGCAGATAGGTTACTGGAACTGTGGTAGAGCTTGTGGGAGCAGCATTCTGGGCTGTGCCCCTGTCATCAATTACCGAGCATATCATGAAATTCCAGATGTAATAATAAAGTTTATGATGATTATATTGTCAGGAGGCACGGAACGCAGCACCTCAATTGACAACCAAAGGAATGGGGGTTGAGCCAGTGGTTAGACTGTGGTGTCAGCACACGACAAAGGGTCTTTCAGGAAGCATAATTGGGCCCTCCAGCAGCAACTGTGTGCATTTTCGTGAATGGAAACATGCATTTTGGAGACCCAGCTACGGTGGGAAAAGTGAGGGGGTGAGAAGGGGATGCCCTTGGTTGTATGGAGCTCGCCTGCTTCATCTCTGCCTCGTGGCCGCCCCGACGCAGAAGAAACTGCACTAGGGAGGTGGCGTCTTTGCAGATGGGGAAGCAGGCATGGCAGGGACTCAGCCACTCTGCCCAGAAACAGCCTCCCCTCCCGTGGAGGTACAGCATGCCCTGGTGTGGAAATAGAAAAATGAATGTGCTATTAAAATCAATAGACTGTCACGCCTTGACCGGATAGCACAGACACTCCAGTAGGTGGCAATTGGTGGACACACAGTACTAGGGTGCTTGACCACAGTGAGACAGCCATTGCAGTGCTGGCCTGGTTTCCTGCAACTGTCTGCAGTTTCCTCTCCCGGTGTATCCATGACATTTCCAGAAAATGCATCTTTACCAGAGGGTTTCGCTTCCCTGCGTTACGGCAGAGCACGGCGAGCAGAGTAGAGCGCAGTTAGGAAGTTTCATGGCACGTCTGTAGCCAGGTCCACTGGGAATTAGGATCGCTGTGATTGTTTGGGTGCTTGTATAAATGCAGATGAATTTTTAAAAACAATTCATGGCAGACACGAAATATCCGTGACAAAGACCAAAGCGATAAATAAGCTATTGCACACTGTGAGAGAAAATTAATGTACCCTTTTAATTCGTCAATGCGCCAAAAAATTATTCTGGACATGTTCTAACAGACATGTTTCCTGAAGTTCCAGTCCAGGTGAGCTCATGAAGGCTGGGCATCTCTCTGCAAATTTCCTGCAGGAGCCCTGCTTCTCGGATGCTTTGGTTTAGCTGAAGAGTCTCTCTAGGGCAGGGACGTGTTACTGTTTCTCCCCTGGAGCCTGCAAAGGGAGGGGGAGCGGCTTTTTTTGCTGGGTTCTCACCTCTGCTGTTGGGTAGTGCAGTTCCAAGGTAGAGGGAGATTTCGGGGGCCCCACATCCACCTGCAATGAGCCGGGCAGGTGCCGCCTTTCCCACTGTCCTCCAACCGCTGGTGGTTGGGGACGTGCCCATCCCTTGGTGTGGGGGCAATGAGGGGGCATGTGGATTCTGGGTGTCCCATGCCCTGGGGCACTGGCCACCTTCCCTAGACAGAGCTGCATCCCTGCCAGCAGGAGCTACTGGGAAGACGTATTTCTGAGCATCTCCATCTGTGTCCATGATCACCCTCCTGCCTGGGCTGCTTCATGACCAAGAGGAGATAGGAGTTCAAGCCTTTTTTTTAAATTCTAATTTTAAATGGAACTTGGCTACTTGTTAAAAAACTCATTGATGTTTTGAATCCAAAGGGATGTGGACCACACAGCATGTCGGCAACCTACGTTTGTTTTTTTCTCCCCACCCCTGTCACTCGTTAGGGTGGGAGGTGGTGGAGAGGAGAAAATGGAAGGGGAGAAGTTAGGTTTGGATGCCACTGGGGGGAAGGGGCTGTCCTGTGCCAGGGCAGAGGTCAGGCCAGGGTGCTGAGGCACGCGGGCCTCTCCCTGCTGCCCCCGTGGCGGCCATGGGGGGCAGGCTAGGCCTCCACCTGCAGCTCCTGGTTCAGGATGCCAGCCAGCTCTCCTAGAGCCACCCGTGTCCCTTCGAGGTTTCCTGAAGACCTGCAGGAGAGGCAGGAGAGGGTTTGAAGTCTACTCAGGGCAGCTGCTGAGAGATTTCTGTGAGAGTTTTCTTTTTTGCCCCCGAATTTACGACTGTCTTGAAAGGCAGAACTGTTACAGAGAGAAACCAACCTTTCGGTAATCACAAAGCAGCTTTTATGAATTAAAAAAAAAAAAAAGAAAGAAAAAGATCTTGACCCTCTTTGAAAGGAAATAAAGGAGGAACCCAGTGTAAGGAAAACATAAAAAGCTGATATTACAGTTTTTGTGATTACTCACATCCTAGGCTGGGGCTTGAGGAAGCCAGTTATAATGGAATTTCATTTTTTTTCTCTTCCTAGTTGTGTCTCTGCTCTCTCTCTCTCTCTCTCTCTCTCCTTTTTTTTTTTTTTTCCATTAGAATGAGGGGTTCGTACTTGGTGTGAAAAAAATCATTTTTGGCACGTGGTCCTTGGCACGGTCCTTAGCTGACCGGAGGCTGATGGGACTGAAGCAAGGATCGTGTGCTCCTGTGATGAATTCCCTATCAGGGGGCTGTGGGGCCATACGGTGGGGTGGTACTGCAGCCCATCCCACCCCAAATGCTCACACCCCCCAGGCACTGTCTCCGGGGTCTCCCCCAGACTTCAGCCTTGACACCAGCCTTTAACTGAGGTAAACAGACAACCCCAAGACCACAGATAATTCACTTTCAGATATTCAGAGGTGAAAAATCTAAAGCCATCTAGTGGTTAGTTATTATTAGTCGCCAATTTATTATCATGGTTTTTAAAGATGATTTTATTGTTATTAGTATACAAGTTGTCGGGAGCAGTTAACCAATTTCACTGGTGCGAAATGGGGGCTGAGACAGTGACCAAAGGCAGATATGCCTTAACTGTGGCTAAATTAAGTAAACATTGTGCAGGCAAACTTCCGTGTACCTGTTGTGAGGGCTGACCTTCTACCACTCATTTCTTGCTGTGCTCTGGAAGATTGTAATTGTGGTCACATGATATAAATGTAAACTTTAGCTCTGCTTACACAGAACACACAAGACAGCTTGACACCTTCATTTCAGCAGTAAGAAATTACCATTGTCTCTTATTTCTTGCTCCGAGCTTAGGTGACCAAGCCAAGAAGTAATTACACAATTAGGGTTGACAGAGCAGTTCCTGTAACATTTCTTCCCCCCTAAGTTTGGATCACTTATTTCAATTCCATGTTTTCCATACCTTTGTCATTAATAACAAGATATCCATTTTCAGTGCAGCAAATTCTCCCACAAAGATTTGGAGTCTGGTATAATTGAATGATGAAACAGGAACATTTACTTCTGTCATTGTGGCTCTTTGAAGTTTACAGGTGGACATCAGGGGAGCTGCTGTGACCTCTGTTGTTGGGAAGCTGACCAGCAGGTCACACAGTGAGCAGTGACAGGAAACTACTTGCATTTAGGTAACAACTAAAACAGAGATTTTTGAAAGGATATGCAAATATGTGACACTGCTTATCTGAGAGGCTACCTCTTCAAAGCTGTCTCCTCTTGCTATGGTTCCAGATAATTCTTTATTTTTAAATTACAATATCTGCAGTCTGGCTCTGGTATTGTAATTCATTCTTCCTGATTTAGAGTAGAATCTCCTATTTCAAGACTTATATACCAGGTAGGCCTGACCCTTACTTAAAGAGAAAAAAAAAATTCTCCCTTTTTATTTGTTGTGGGATATGAAAGACATTTTCTGCTAAAGAAATATGGACCTGTTGTTCGTGATTTAACTGGCCATTTCTTAAAGAAGATATTCTCAGAATTTCTGTTTTAGTACCACCCGATTATGCAAACCAGCCTGAAGCATTGTCGGCTATACTGGGAGGTGTTTCTGCAGGCTGGGATCTACCTGCCCCTGAGAACTTGCCCTTTGCCCTAACCCTAACCTTAACCCTAACCCTAGCAGGGGCGCTGATGTGGCTGGCAGCCCCGACTCTGTTTCGTAGCTGACGATATTTCCACACATCCAGGCCTTTCCAGCACATACACTCTGAGGAACAACTCAAGGATGCCAGGTGGTCTTTCTCTGAGGTGTGAACTGCGTGAGTTACCTGCTTGTTGAGTTGAGCACGTCACTTTTCAGCAAGATGTGTTTGGTACGAGGTGAATCTTGTAGTAATGAATTCTAGCTGGGGTCCTGGGTAAAAGTTCTGTTTCTTCTGATGGAGTTTGTAGCAACGTTTTTCTTAATTATTCTTGATGTTTTGCCCATTATACCATTAGCTTCTTCAGAGGACAGAGATAAATAGCTGGTATCCACAAGAACAAAGTGTGAACTGAATGCATTTAATTATTGATATCTCAGTAACTAAAGGTTCTAAAATGATGTTGTCAAACGCCTTAGTGATCTGACAGCAGATGTATTGGTTTGCAGATGCAGCTAGAGACACTGTCCAAATAAACCCTGGAAAAGAAGAACATTAAATAAATAAGAGAATATAGCAGTCCATTTTCTCATTTCTTTTTTTCCCCCAATGTAATTAGTTTCATTTTGTGTATTGAATTTTGAAGTTTAGGTAACTTGTAGGAGTTTTTTTAGGTATGTGATAAGATATAGATTGCCTGGATACACTACTGTCTTTAAGTAAAAGGTGCAGCTCAATTACCTGTATATTGTGTGTGCTTATATATGTATATAGGTGCGTGTGTATGTTTGTATATGTCTAGTACATATGTGTATAAGCTGGTTGGAATCAGTGTTTCATAGTCTTATTCTTTCCAAAGCGATTTTTTAAAAAACTAGCTTCATGCATGTTTTCAAACAGAATAAGCAGAATGCTAACAATTTATGTTTCTTTCCCTCTCATTAGCTACTAAATCCTTTTCATGTGTAGGAAAGTAAGGATTTCAGGTGTTTAGCCTGACATGTTGATATAACTCATCATTTTCAGGGGTCTCAATTTTTGATATTACTATTTCTCAAATGAGGAGAGTTTAAAACATACTATATGAAAACCCATTGCTGTTGGGCAAACATGCATCCATAACCCAGGGGCTGAAAGTCTGGAACCTCAAGTTTCAGATCTTAGGAAAGAAGGGAATTATATGAACCCATCAGCCGTTGCTGTGGAATATTTTTTTTTCTTTGAACGTTTGACCTACAACACTATTCACCGTGAGCATAATTACATATTTTTTCTTCTGGCTTCTTACTCATTGGCCATTTCTTTTAAGAAACAGAAAACCGATGCCTTTCAGCAGTCTAATTGAGTGCTATATGGACTCCCATTCTGGACTGGTCACTCTCCTTCAGACACCTTTTCCAGTATTCTTAACACGGGGCTACACTTCTTTCTGGAGTTTTATGTTTCCCTGGCCCATGCACACTGGTGCTTATCGCACAGGGTTTCCATCGGAACTCAAGGCTGCGTGATGTGCTGGGAGGATATTTATTTGAAGTTGCATAGATGTTTACAGTAAGAGAGCCTGAGACACGGGCATCGGAGCACACAGCTAGCTAACCTTCCGCAGAGAGGCTGCCCATCCTTAATGTGTTCCATGTGCTCCGTTCTCTTTAACAGCAACAAACACGCTGCCTTTTACAGCTGCTTACTTGGACGTTAAATAATGAGTCTCCTTGCCCCACACCTCGAGATTTCAGTTCCCTGAGAAAGTGACCTAGAGTGATACATCACGAGAAGCAAGCACGATCCTCCCTCTGAAGGCTCGCAGCATCCGGCATGCACGCACATGTGCGTGTGCATACACACATGCACACTCATGCACCAGGCTTCTGTGTGTGCAGGGCTACCCTAAAGAAGCTGTAGAGCCCCGAAAAACTTGACAGTAGCTTCCCCTCGTGAAACTAAATGCATTTTAATTTTTTTTTAATTAAAAAAGGGACAAAGCACATAATACAAAATCCAAGAGAACCAAAGGGCACACAATTAAAAGAGAATTCCCTTCCCTGGGGGCGAGCACTGTTACCAGTTTGTGGTATGTTCTTCCAGATATTTAAAATCATAAATACACATATACACTGCCTATTGTAGCTTTCCATTTGCAGTGAAAAATACATCTTAGACATCTGTAATTTGCTTTCTTATGCACCCAGATATAAAGATATGTGGATGGATGGTTGGATAGACACATATATGATAAAGCAAGTCAAGTAAAATGTGAAAGGTAGAATCTAGGCCATAGGTGGGTTTACAGGTAAAATTCTTTAAATTTTCCTGTATGTATTACAATTTTCAGAATAAAATGGTGGCAAAATTTATATCTCAGTGACATCTTATATCATGTTATGTTCCTTATATTCGTACATATGATGTTATTTATGTAGAGCTACCCCATGCTTTTCAGCGGGGGGCCTGTTACTCCAATGAACATGTTTCCCTCTGGAAGGACTTGCCTCTGTTTCTAGTCTGGTCTTCTGCAAACAGTGCCACAGTGAACATAGTTATACATCTTCATACAGTAATATCCTTCCACTTACATCTTTGTGGGATGCAGCAGAAATGTTAGCTTGAAAGGGTTTTGTTCAGCTAACAAAATGGTATATATCCAAATTGTTCTTCCAAAAGATTGCACGCATTTTCCTTCCCACAGCAACGTGGGAGTGAGCTCCTGACGTGGACTGGCTGTCAGAGCTTAGGTAGTACAGAACCACAGTCAGCAACCCCCCGCCTCTTGCTTAGCAGGGCCCCAGCCTGTCTCCGTGGGTCTAAAATAGGATATGGATGTGAAACTGTATAAACCCCCGTGGTCATCTCGGCCTTTTTCTGCCTTTTTACTTTACATCTCTGGATGACAGAAAATAGGTGTTAAGTTCCTAGGATCAGAGGCCTTTAGATTCAGCTGGACTGACAGCCTCATTTGACGGATGGGAAAACCGAGGCCCAGAATTGGAAAGAGACCAGCCCAAGTTCACATGGTCATTTCCTGGCTGAATCCCACAAAGACGGTGAATGATTTAAAACTTGGCTCTGTGTTTGGACTGCAGAGGCCTGCTCCACGGGCATCCCCGTTACCTGAGGATGCTCACAGTGGCCAGGACAGAGAGGTGCTGTGACCGTGGATTGTCTATGTTTAGCTCCTGCAGAGTACGGCAGAGGTGGCCGGCTCCAGCACGCAGCTTCTTAGATAATGACCAGAGAACGCTGAAAATGTCCTTTTGGGTTTTGGCTGAATAATATTTAAGGATTTTGAAACAGTGACTTAATTGTGTTTTTCTGTAATTGATGGCATTGTAGTAAAACGTATTGAGACAACGCATCAGCATTTTTCTAACTGTTCCTTGGAGAAAACTGTGCTCATATGAAAATAGTTTCTTCACTTTCCACTCAAGGAATTGAAAAAAAAAATACTGTGCTTCCATGGAATCACTGTGCCCAGAGATTCTCTCATTTTAAAGTGTCTTCCCCTCTGGACTTGGCCTAGATAATGCAAGGATCCCTCCTCACCCCTCAGGTTGGGTTGGCTCTTGTTTTGGATGCAATGGCAGTGCAGGGAGAGGGCCTGATGTGTGGGGAACTTGGTGCAGAATGCTGTCTGCGCAGATTTCAGGGAAGTGCCCTGTCCCCGTGGGTCAGCACGTGGCAGGCAGAGAAGCCCTGATCCTCCACCCTGGCGCCTCTGCTGCCGTCCCTTCTTTCTGGGCACCAGGCCTCTGCTTCGGGTTTGGAAGGTGGTGGAAGGAAAGTGCTCTCATTTGCTGCACGGGAATAGCTTCAGTTTCCAGAAGTTGTGTCTGAACTTAAAGCCCCTGTAATTTTACGTTGGCATCAGAGAAATCAGGGCGCTTAAATAAATTATATTAGTTTTCCTCGTCTTGGCACCATTGTCTGTAATGGGGGGAGGGGTACAGTTGAAGTCAACTGTAAGAATTAATTTTGGTCCAGTTCTTGCTACTGGAGATTTCACTCTGAAGAGTCAAATTGTAAACATTAAAAATAAAAATTCAAACAGTTGCTTTCTAATTATAGAAAACTCACAGGTCTACTAAATTAAAAAATAACAGCAATGCTTTAAAAGCACCATTGGCTGCCTTCCTAGTGGCCTGGATCCTGCGTGCGGCTTGCAGTAGGCCAGCCTGTGCGTGTGTGTGCGCGTGTGCGTGTGAGCAGGGACTTCAGGGGCTGGCCCGTGCGAGTCGATGCCCAGCCAGAGCCAGCCTCAAATTGTGTGCTTCAGAGATGTTTTCCTCCTCCTGCGTTTGGTGGTGCTATCCCTCCTGGCTTCTGATCCCTGAGCCCTCGTTTGTCCCCATGCTCCCCATGGCGGATACTGCGGTGCATGGAGAGGGCGCCCAGTAAGACACTGCAGCATCTTTGGGTGCCCTCCAGAGGGGAGGGGGTGTTGTAGGTTCAAGGTCAGAACAACAGCTGCTGCCTCCACCATTTGGGAAAAACACCTTTCCAAGGTGGCTGACAGTGTGGGAAGGTTATTGTGGACTGAGTCTTCCATCTTTGGGTTAAGAACTGCAGTGGGGCTGCCCCATGTGTCCGATGGGCAGAAGCCAGGCTCTTCCTGTAGTCGTGATCTGGACGTTTCTTAGTGCCTATCGTGGGTCTGCTAATGTGAAGTTCATGAGCCAACCGTGCATCGCCGAGAGCAGAGATAAATCTAATGCTCCCGCTTTGTAGGGTTCTTCAACACTGAATCCTTGCAGAGGTGAAAAAAAAAAGCCGACAACAAAAATCCAGAAAAAAAAGTACAAAAGAAAAATATGCATTTGACAGGATTATGCTTTGTCTTTTTACTTAAATGGCAGACCTCATGTGTCTTGAGGTCTGAAATAAATTCAATTTTTTATAATTAAACCTATTTACAGGAGCTCATCATTGACTCAGTATTTTTTTTTTTTTTTCCAAACACTCCGAATCATTGAACAGTGAAGGTTGCCACATACCTACAACGGAGGCTCATGGTTGTGCTGTACTCCGTGGAACGGAGGGATGAGCGGTATCAGTGTGGTGGTGGGCTGAGGTGGGCAACAGACTCCTCGTTGGAGAGGAGGACCTGGTCTTTGGCTCTGGGACTGGACGGTCACCTTTGGGGTTGTCTCAGCACCCACTAGTAGAAGACTTGTCCAAAACAATTTCCTTGTGAGAGAGAAGCTCTCAGCTTCCATGTTGCATGAAAAAAGCAGGTCCTCAAAGTTGAAGTCACCTTTTTCTTATCTTTTCTTGTATATGTCTTTCTTTATTTTCCAAATTTTCAACAATAGACATATGTCACTAACTCTTAGACCTGATGTTGATGCTGTCTGGTGTTAGAGACCCTTGTGGCTGGGCAGAAGGTAACTAAACCATTCATTTCATTCATTCCTTACTCATTTATTCATTTATTCATTCATTCATTTATTCATTCGTTTAAAAATTAAGCACTTCTCACATCTTTTTATCTTAGCCTCAACTCTCTCCCTCTCTTTCTTTCACCCTCTTTCTTTCTTCCCTTCTCCCCTCCTCGCTCGCTCTCTCTCTCTCTCTCTCCACACACACACACACACACACACACACACACACACACACACACAGCCTAGAGGGAAAGCGCACATTGGGCCTGCCATTGCAGATGTCCAGGAAACGAGAGGATAAATTGCATTGGATGCTGTTGACCTGGCTCCCTGACTGTGGTCAGGACCCTTCATTTTACTGGACGGGGGTCTGTTTTACACACACACCCCGGCACTAGTGAGTCTCCATGCAGTTCCAAGCAGATCTTGAGGCTCCCAATTAAGCTTGATAAAGGTAACTGTCCACTCCCTAGGTGGACAGTTAAAAAACAACAAACTTAGAAAGGCATCTGTGGGACATTTCAGTGGTGAGCCATATGACTGTGATGCCATATGATGATGCCAGGGGCTGTGTTTGGGTATGTTGTGAGGTTGTGCGGTGGGGCTAGGGCATGGCGCCTTTGAGCGAGGTGTCCAGCCCTGCCTGTCTACAGGTCAGGCCCTAAGCAGGGGCCTTCGCCTTTCAACACCATCACTACCTATCTCTCCATTGGAATGATGAATGGGGTTCAGAGGATTACCTTAGAATACAAGGATCTGGGGGGGAGGGGGAAACTATAAAAGAAAATGATAAAATACTGTATTTTGCTTGTATGTTGTTGCTGTCATCCTTCAACACCAACACCATTTTACATTCTTAATGGATTGAAAAGTGTAAGACAGGGTCGTCCCTTGGTATCTCTGGGATTGGTTCCAGGACCCCCATGGAGACCAAAATCCTGATGCTTAAATCTCTTGTATACAATTGCGTAATATTTGCATATAACCTACTGACATTCTCCCATATACTTTAAATCATCTTTAGATTACATATAATACCTAATACGATGTAAATGCTATGTAAATAGTTGTTAATACAAGGTAAATGCTATGTAAATATTTGTCAGTGAGCAGCAAATTCAAGCTTTGCCTTTTGGAACTTTCTGAAATTTTTTTTCCCAAATATTTTCAATCTGAGGTGGGTTGAATCCACGAACCCTTGGATACAGAGGGCCAACTGTACATTGACACTTAACCAAACTATATAATTTAAAAATCATGAAGCAGAAGCGTACCTCTTTGGAGGATGTGTCAGGAGGCTGCCTGGTTAGAAGGTGTGTCTTAAGGCCTGCTAACCGTCTCAACACGGCCCTTGGGGAAAGGAGCTCCACCTTCTCCTTCACTGGTCCAGAGTTCAACCGCTTCTGGACTCAGTAACATCCTGCAACCAGAGATAAAAATGTTACCCAAAGCACCTGAGAATGCGCGGGCCTGTAGCTGAACCATTCCTTAGCTCTGTGCACCAAGAGTCAGGAGCTATCAGCCTCCTGGCCTGCGTCCCTTCAGCTAGGTGCGCTAGAGACTCCCCTTCCTGCAGCCAGGTGGTCACTAGTAAAGTCTTTTGGACAGCACCTGGTGGTATCTTAATTACAACAGCCTGCAAAGGCTTAGGTCAGAGGAGAGGTCAGCTATTCAGGTCACCCTGAGCAGATGCCCCTCCCCGGAAGTACAGGTGAGGAAACATGTAGCCCCCAACATGTGAACAACTGCAGATCCCATCCCTGGCAGGGGGCAGAGTGCAAAGCAGATCTGTCACATCAGGTGTCAGCTCTCAGAAAGACATCTTTTGCCTGACCCATCTTATTGTTTTTTAAGGTTAAATCGTATTCACACAGTGGAATATTACAGAGCAGTGAAAACCAAGGAAGCCAAACCACATACAACAGCAGGGGTGGATCTTAGAAACACAATAGGAGTGGATGAAGCAGACCAAAGAAGACTTCATGCAGGCTGGCAGCCATTTCTCTAAAGCTCAGAAGGAAACGGGATTGTTGGGGGTGAGGGTTAACATGCATTTGTATCCAGGATACCTGCCTGATGGGAGAGGCCCGGTGTTAACGTTGGGGTTCTCAGGTGGGGTTCTGGTTCGCAGATATTCTGTTATACTCAGGTACCTACATATATATTACGTGAATTTTCGTGTGTATCAGATTTTAGGTGAGAAAATGTTTCCGGGTGTGGTCTCCCTGATCCTTAAGGTCATTTCCAGCTCTAAGGTATAGTTTCCCAGCCACACTGTCACAATTAGGTTTCTGTTTAGGGAGATCACTCTACTGGCTGATTATTTGGGAAAGAATTAGGAACCCAAGGGCCCATCACTACTCTCTTGGGGGGCAGCATCTTAAGAGTCGACATGCCTCCTTCACCCCTACGCAGTCTCAGTCAGCCCATTGTTTCAGAGATGGTTGTGTTTTGGAGGGTGAGAAAAAGCATTTTGTTGTTGTCATGGTTGCTGTTTTTCCCTCTTCAAAGTTCTCCCAATAGAAACTTTTTCTCTACCTGGTCATGCTTGGAGGGGCTTTGAGCACCTGGCGGGTGACTGCTGTGGTTTCCCGTGGGGCTGGCTGCCTCATCTGTGGCTCAGGTGAGAAGCAGGGTAAGAGGCCGGATTGGCTGTGTCAACCTGACCGCTCTGGTTGGGCCCTCAGCCATTTTCACGCCTTCAGTGTGGTTTACTTGTGTCTCACCGAATGATTTTCATATGTTTAGGTATATCTTTAATTCCCAGTGGAACCTTTAAAATAATTTTTTTTTGTAGCAAAAAGACAGGATTTAATTACAGCGGGAACCTTTAAAATATTTGTTGCAAACGATTCATGTGCAAAATTCTTAAAGAATTAAAAAAATAATTTTTTTGTCTTTCTTGGATAGAAGCCCTTTGTGTTTATAGCATTCTTTGATCTGCCACAGAGCCGGGCAGTCTTGGTAGCTGCTATTCATAGCTTGCTTGTTTCTGTAGTGTTGCTACGTTGTTAGGTGATGATCCACACTTTCCCTAAGTCTTGTTCTTTTTCTTTAGGGGAACAAATTGTGTGACTTCTAACAGGACGGTTTTGATGCATGCTTGTATATGCAGATCTCCTCACCCAGGAAAAGCAACTGCTCAGGTCCCTAGGATCAGGTTCACGCGACCATGGAAGAGACTGAGCTGAAAGTAATTAGATGCATTCAGCCCTGGCACCAGGCTGGTAGAAACGTCCACAGCTGCGGGAAGGACCCGCAAGGAGGCACCAGAGATGCTATAAATCCCCACTCTGGGGACTAGGTGTTTGCCACAATAGTGGTGACCAGATTGCTTCCTTCTGATAATGGAGATTTTATCATTTAGAGATGGCAAGTTAAGATACTTTTATTGAATGAACTTCCTGCTAAGTTTCTGAGCCATAGTTGGGTCTATGACATAATTGCTGTACATGTTGATACCATCTTTTATCATAATTGTTTTTCATTGTTTTTAATAAAGGGATAAAAATAATAGGAGACATTTTAGAAAGTGGGGGATTTTTTGTTCTATTATTCATGATACTAAAAATTACCCAAAATAAGATATTTTACAAAAAAGGATTTTGTTCCAAAAGTGACTAATTTAAATCAGTTTATACAATGAACTTGCTAATGATCCTCAGTCTCGAGGCGTGTAATGCTTTTATACTGTTATCATTTTTTATGAATAGAATTATACAAAAAGTTCCTATTGTGTTGTACAGTGAGTTTCTCACAACCATTCTTTATCAACAGATGGCAACCGGCACATGAAAAATAATTAAAAAATAAAATGAAAAGAGACTGAGAATGAATTAAAGTGCTTCTTTGCGTTCTGATCTGCATTTTTGGTTTAGAATTTTTATGGTGAATTGCCATATTATCTGTTATATCAGTTTACAATGAGGCTCCTATCAGACATAAAACAGATTTATAATACCATTAAAATACAATATCAAAGAATGAATAAGCAATTCAATAAAATTACAATAACACAAAGATAAAATGAAAGCCTTTTCAATAACAGTTTTATGCAAGAACATTTTGCAGATAAATATGTGTTTATAGATCTTTTAAATGTACATTTATTATAGTGTTCCTAATAGAGCCACAGGGGTTAATTTTTTCTGTGTGTTGTCTTTTATAAGTGGTTTAAAAGCTAGCTGCAAAACTCTTCAATAGATTGTTTTGAGTCTTTGAATTGATTTTGGTAAAGGGAGCTTTTACAGTCCTGCAGCCGAATGTTCACACACAGACCAGTCAATGTGGATGGGCCCCCTTGCCATGGAGGGCTGGGGGCTCCCCCCCCCCCGACCTGGGACCTGGAC
>NC_143148.1:20667500-20780000 GCF_059928025.1 Delphinapterus leucas
GGAGAGTCTGTTCCAAGCCTGCGAAGATAATCTAGTCCTGTCTACTGAAGGCAGCCCAGCTTTTTCAGCTAATGTAATTATATGGAATTATGGAGCCAGTGGCATTATTGAGGTAAAATTAGACTTTATCATCACCATCACCCAAATCCCTGCCTCTTTTGAGGTTAGATGCTCATCCATGAGTCATAATGCACGGGAGTCTCTAGACTGAAGTTGGCCTGTCGGAGATGGAGCTGGTGTCTGGCCCCATGGGGGCTCTGCAGAGTTCTATCCCTGGGCTGGGGTAGGAGGTGAAGAGCCAATTTGTGGGGGCCCTGGGGCTGCAGGGCTGACCATGGTTGCATGAAGGCAGGACAGCAGGCTCTTTCAAGAAGCCTAGCAGTGCAGGGCCAGGGGCGGAGGGGCAGGACTTAATGTGGACCATCTGAGCGAGAGCCCCAGTACCCTCCAACCTTCATAGGAGATGCCTTGGTAGGACTCGGGGGCTTCCTCACTCTGTCCCTGAGTGGGGTCCCAGCACCTTCCCCTTCTGCCTATCCCATCCTGAAGATCAGTCACAACTCCCAGCCTCTCCAGATTCAGGCACCCACCACTGCATCCATGTTCTCAACAGTCTACTCTGATGCTCCCCCCAAGATAGAACAGGCCATGTAGGATTGACCACAGCCAGAGGCCGCTCAGCAATGGACAATTTGGCGGGGAGGGGGTGTCCTTGCTGCTGTAGGGGTGCTAGAAGAGCAGCTGGCAAACACCAGAAGGATGCTTGCATGGACACCTTCCTCCCCTCTGTAAGGTGGGAGCATTAGCTGGGGACATGTACCTGATGAATGCAAGCAGACCTGTATGAGTAGGATTGTGCTGTCTTGTTCACTGCTCTGCCCTCAGTGCCTAGCGGGCCCTGGCACTTAGCACACTCTCCATGAATGCGTGGAAGAATAAATGGGCCAGTGGAGTGGTAGCAGCTCACATAATTCTAGTGATGATGGTGGTGGTGATGATGACTTCCCCTGAACACTTACCATGTACCTGGTGCTGTACAAACAAATCTCAGTCTATTCTAACCACACTCCTAGGAAGTGAGCGCCATTTTTCCATCGGCTTTACAGATGAGGGAGTTGAGATGTTGGGCTCTGGATACTGGCTCCACGCCTTCATCTTTTTTTTTGTGGCACGCGGGCCTCTCACTGTTGTGGCCTCTCCCGCTGTGGAGCACAGGCTCCGGACGCGCAGGCTCAGCGGCCTTGGCTCACGGGCCCAGCCGCTCCGTGGCATGTGGGATCTTCCCGGACCGGGGCACGAACCCGTGTTCCCTGCATCGGCAGGCGGACTCTCAACCACTGCGCCACCAGGGAAGCCCCTCCGCGCCTTCTTGACTGAGTTACTTAACGTCTCTGGCCTTGAATGTCTTTATCTGTAAAATGAGGGTAATAAAGGTACCTACCTTGTGGGTTTGTAGGATTAAATGAGTAAATTGTTCAGGACAGCACCTGGCTCCTACCCTAAGGCGGACTAACTAATAGAGTTAGTTAGTATCAGAGGACTAACTAATAGAGGAAGTTAGTGTTGTTTTTATCATTATTCTGCCAGAGCCCATTCTATCTCATGTATCTATTGCAAGTTTCACACTTTCCTGAATTCCTGAGCCAAAGTCCACTGGGGTCCCACACCCAGGGACCCACATGCAGGGGCAGCTGTGTAGTGGTCAAGACCCGAGGAAGAAAGAAAATGTGGATCCTCTTGTTCAAAGAGCAGGGAAAAATGCCTTTAGTTAAAGGTACTAAAATGTAAAGGCTTTGCCTTTCTTCTGCCGTCTTTCCCTCAGCTCGCTGTGGTGTTTTAGAACGACTGCTTAGTATCATTCACAGGGGGAGGAGAGCCTTCATCTGATGGTTTCATCTCTGGCCACAAGGGCACTGAGGAGCTGGGACATGCTTCCAGAGAAGCTGCTGCTGTCCCCACACTGCCCCTCTGAGAGCTGCAGGAGACCCTCTCCCAGAGGGTGCAGGGCCACAGATGGGAATGCAGGCTCTCGGCTGGGCAGGGTGAGGGACAGGTGACCAGGCCACGGAGGGGGTGGGGAGGGCATCCCAGCCTCAGGGAGTCAGGGGGAATTGGGTGGTTGTCAATCTGGGGACTGGAAAAATGCTACTAACTTTTTTCCTCTTTTTGATGCATAAAAGGCAAAGAATAGTCATCTGGTTTTCTCCCTCCTTTTGGCAGGTATATGGTAATAGGATGGTTTTATGTCTACAAAGGTCAGGGATGAAAATTCACAACTCTCCCCACACGTATATGTGGCACGATTATAAAGAATGAAGGAAAAACAAATACAGGCCATCTGGGGCTTTCCCAGTTTACCTTCCAACCTCACCTTTACACACATACGCATACACGTTCAGGTACATATACACACAGACAGACATGTGTATATGCATATATACACATATGTGCATATAGTCAAGGCGTGTCATGTCATGACTTGAATTTAAGCAGGAGAATGAGGGTGACTCAGAAAGAGGGATTTCATCAGTTGCTCTGTACACCACCACTCCCCCACTCAAATGACAAAATTGCCTGAAATGATAAAGCATAAATTAGGTCAAATGGGTTGCAGAATGACAGGGACTGGAATTTTCTCCATGGAAACTACAGGATGCAGAATGCCACCCTCCCAGGGCTGGAAAGCACTTGGGTTTTCCTGGGGTGTGGGCTGGGCCCAGGGCCTGGGAACCCTTTCTCTCTTCTGTGCCCTAATGTCCTCCCCTGCTGCAGGGGGCGCTATCTGCAGGGGAATTCTCAGCCCCAGGAAGGATCTTGCTGCCCAGCCCCGTGTGGCCCTTTCCAAAGCCCTTTCAGGCTTTTTTTCTTTTATCTGAACTCCAGAAACTACCTCAAGGTGGATGTTGTTAATCTCATTGTACACAGGACACACCTGGCAACCAGAGAGGTTGAGATGCATGCCTAAGGTCACACAGCAAGAACCCATGTCACTTCTAGCCCAGACTGTATCATACCTGAAGAGCTAGGGAATGGACGTCAAGAAAGGATGGATTTGGAAGCTCAGCGCTCGGCTGACCTTGTGAAGCCGGCACATTCACAATAAGCCTGTGACCCTGATCTGACCACAGCAGTCACGTGCTCTCGGGCTCAGAACCATAGTCTCCTCATTCCCACTCTTCTAGCACCTGCCTGTAATTTTAACTTTCCAATTGTGCCCTAACCCTGGCTAAGCTGGCAACACAGGCTATAATAATAATAATAGTGATCCTAACATTCGCTGGACACTTACTATGGGCCTGTCCATGTGTAAAGCACGTTACATGCCTGATTTCATCAAATCCTCATACACATCTCAAAAACCAGAGGTCTGAGACCCAGACATAGGAACCCCTGCCAGGGTCGCACAGCCAGTGCACAGGGCAGGGCCTGGGTTCCTGTCCAGCCTAGATGGTCCACAGTGCTTGCCTCCCGCACAGCCTAATCGAGGTCCCCTGGACTCCCTTTCACATGTGGAGCCAGCTCTGTGCCCATGTCTCTGAGTGGGGAGCCCAAACCACCCCTTAAACCTCACAGGGAAAAGCAGGGCAGCTAAGAAGCTGGGCCTGGAAACCAGATAGCCCTGGAGTGGGATACAGCCACTTCTGCTCCTACCTGCTAGCCCTCGGGCCAAAGACTTCCCTGAGCCTGTTTCTTCATCTGGAAGATGGGGTGAAAATGGAACTAACCCCATAGGAGATGGATGGGGGAGGGGAGTGAAATAAGGAAAGACCCTAAACCATCTCAGAGGTTGTCACAATGAGTTTCCTAAATCCACTGTCGGTTCCAGGTGGGCTGGTTATTGTGAAGGAGGAAGGAAGAAAGAAGGGGCAGGTATAGGGTAGCAGGGCCTGTTTCTGCACTGCCCAAGACCTCCCCCTCCAGGAAGCCCTCCTTGACCACCTCAGGCCCTATGATCTCTCCATTCTGACCTGCATATCTGTCGACCCTGTGCCTGCCATCATTTTGCAGCTGAGTGTCTGGCTTCCCTGCCAGTGGGGAGCTCCTGAAGGAACCGAGAATGTCAAAGCAGGCACATGTATAATCACTTGGTGATGCTAAGCCTGTGTTTGCCTTAAATACAGAACAAACATTTGCCCACGAATAGGCCACCTTGACTTGGGTTCTACATGACCCCAAGGTCATTTTCTGCTGTACTTCCCTGTATTCTACCTTAATTCCTTCCGGCAGAGGGGTCCCTGTGAGGGCCTGCTTTAGAGCTGCCAACAAACCTTGGGCGATGACGCCCCCAGCCCCTTTGGCTTCACCACACACCAGTGCCCATAGTTATGGTTCTGTGGCTGTGAGTTACTGGGATTTTTGACAGTGTTGGGATGGGCTTTGCATCTGTTCTGTTCTGTATGTTCACATGTCTAGCTGCCTGTGCACACATGCCTGAATGTACGTGTGCATGTGTGTGTCTCTGTACCTCTAGTGCATGCCTGTCACTTATCCGTTTGCATAGGTCTGCATGCAGGTCTGCTCAAGTGTGTCTGTGCATCTGGGTGGTGTGTCTGAGTGTGTGTATCTGCTGTCTGTGTCTGTCTGTGTGTCTCAGCAGTGTGTGCGGCTATCTCAGTGCTGGTGTCCTTGTGTGGTGTGTGGGGGTCTGTGTGCATGTGTGAAGGCACCAACAAGGGGGCAATCGCAGCTATTTTGAGGTCCCGAGTCATCACTCAAAAAGGAATGTGGAACAAAGTTGCTCATTGGGTTATTAATATGAAAGCTGGAGCCCTTGACGACAAATGATGACATGCTTTCTCAGAGGAAAGAGGAAAACATTTCCAGCCCAGATGAGGCAGTGCAGGTTAGGGGAAGGAGCAGAAATATGGGAGTCAAGAGTTTGAGACTGAGGCCCAGGCCTGCTACCACCCTGTCCCACCATGACTTTAGGATGCCCTTCTGAGCTTCAGTACCTTCATCCCATAAAATGGGTGAAATGGGGGCAGCGGAATAAGGAGGAAGCAGAGAAAATTGGCTCTGGACCCCAGCTGGGCTCTGATTACTGGCTCTGTGCCTTCTTGGACGTGTTGCTTAACCTCTCTGGCCTTGAATGTCTTTATCTGTAAAATAGGCATAATAAAGGTACCCACCTTGTGGGTTTGTAGGATTAAATGAGAGAATCCATGTAAATGCTTAGGACAGCGTCTGGATCCTGGCAAACGCTGATAGAGGCAATTTAGTAGGACTTTTATCATTACTCTGCTACTGTCCATTCTACCTCACGTGGCTTGTTGTAAGATCCACACTTTCACGAATTCCTGAGCCAAAGCCCAGGGACAGCAGCATGGCAGGCAAGACCCCATGAAGAATGAAAACGTGGGGCCCCTTGTTCAAAGAGCAGGGGGAAACTGTCATTCCAGGTACTAAGCTATAAAGCATTTGCTTTTTTTCTGCTGTCTTTCTCTCAGCTCATCGTGGTGTTTTAAGATTGCTGTCTAACGTCATTCTGAGTGAAGAAAAATTTAAACTGCATTAATTATTAGCATGAATTTTACTGTCTATCTTTATATTGTGCCATGACAATTTTAAACATAAATATAAGAGTATTTAACTCATACGCCGAATCACCAAAATTACACAATCTGTGTTTTGTAGCTTGTACATCCATGTGCATTTCATTCAGAAGGGGAATGTCACACAAAACGTACTCAGCTGTTTTTATTTCACTTCTTGATACACGCATTCTACCAACACTCTCTACATTCAGCTTACTGATGATTAAATTATGAAGAATTTCAAGACGATGAGAGCAGACCATTAACCGATACGGAGCCCTTCTGAGCACAGGGCACTGTGTGACGGCACCCCACCCTGCCTTGGCTGCCACAGTGGTGGCGCTGACCACTTCTCTCTGGGTGGCTCTCAGCACCACTCCGACCCCCACCTCCACTAAAGCCAGGAACCAGGTGATAAACACGGCCACGTCTCCCGGCCAGATGCCTTTTGCGGAAGTCAGTGCACCAGCCAGTTCCACCCATGTTAAATCCACTGCGTTTAGCCAGAGCACTAATTAAAATCCGTCCCATAAAAGTTGTTATCTCCCAGATGCTCTGTAAACGCTAATGTGCTTCAGGGGTCCCCGTTAGGATGTGCCTGTGTATGCGGGTCCGCTGTTTATGGAGCAGCCCCGGGAAGTGGTTTGGGTGCTGCCCCTGGTGTGATGGGAGCCCAGTGGCCATTGGTCCAGCTATGGGTGGGGCTGGAGCCTGGTGAGGGTGAAGATGACCCCCTCCTGCCTCAGAGCCAAGTGGAGGTGCACCTATAAGGCAAGTAGCAGAGGCTGGTCAGAGCCTCAGGACTAAAGGGCTCAGGACTCTATACGGGACAGGTTAACATGCACTGGCACAGCCCCGCAGGGGCTGCTGAAATGCAGAGGCAGCTGGATCTGGCCCACAGGAGTGTCGGGAGTCAACCAGCTGCCAAATCCTCCCATGTGTCCAGTTCGTACTCTTAGCCAATCCCTGGGTACTTACTATGCCTGGAGGCAAAGCACTGGACACATAGTATCTCATTTCATCCTCACAACCATTCCATAAGAAAATATGTTATTGCCTCATTTTTCAGATCAGGCAACTGAGACACAGGTAAGCAGTAGAGCTGGGGCTTAAACCCAAGCATGTGCCCTGTATGAGGACCTCAGCCCCTCAGCAGCCCCCTGGCTAATCCCAGGCAGGAGTTACCCACTGGAAACCTCTCAGGAATAGGGTCTGAGAGAGCCACCTGCGACCTGCCTTCCAACTCCTCCAAGTAGGGATAACACTTTAACACAGATTCTTCTATTTCTTTTCCATCAACAACAAAACAATTAATTTCTCTCCATAGAGATTGTTTCTGTGAAGAGCAATAAGGTGCCTCCCCAGGAGGCCTCATTATCATGGAAACATCAGTCTGGAATGGCATGGGGGCTCCCTCTGGATGGAGCCTTTGCCAGCTGCCCAGCCTAGGCCGGCCGTGCACAGCTCTCTGCCCTTGCTCTCACCTGCCAGGGCGGCAGAGTGGCTTGCCGGTTCCAGCCAGGCTGTGCCCCTGGGGAGGGCACCCCTGAGGAGGGCCAGGCTGGGGAGGCACGTCCCCCGGCGCCCACGGGCATACACAGTTACAGCCTTGGGAAGCGGCCACTTGCCATAAAATGCCAAGCGGCCCAGCTGTCCACAACCGGTTCAAGCCGCCTGGCAGACTCAGTCAGAGGAATCCATAAACAGGCCTGGATGGAGGAAGGGTGTTTAACGAGGCGTCTGCCGGCCACCACACTCGGAGGCCAGCGGAGACCCCACTGCCTCCCAGCAGAAGAAAGGGAGGGGGGCCAGGAGCCACGGCAGGGAAGGCTGAGGAAGAAGAAACTTCAGAGGTCAGTGCTCCCTGGAAAACCCGGACTTGTCAACCATGCTCTGGACCCTGGAAGCTGCCCCTGCCCACCCCAGAGCGGGCCCTGCCCCTCCTCCTGCAGCAGCACGTGGATGGGCCTGGGCCACTCGCCCACCTGGTCCTCCTGTGTCTCCTGAAGGCCCAGGTCTGCCCCCAGCAACCCCACAAGCTCTCCGGAGGTGGGACTGTTGCTGCTGGGCGTACACATTGTGCTAATAAAGGCTCCAACAGACCCTGGCTGCAGACCCTCTGCTTGAAGAACAGGGACAGGCTTGTGTTTGCCGTGGGCCTTCCCAGGAGCCAGAAAGCGACGGCCCCTCCACGGAGGTAACAGGCGTGGGACTGAGGTCGGGCGGGGTCTCGTGCCTGATAATCAGGCAGGAAGAAGCCTGATATCTGTGCCTAAATGAGATCCGTTTGTCAAATACAAGTACCTCATAAATGAAATGGCAGCAGGCCAAAACTAACCATGCCACAGCCCCATGGATGCTCTGACGGATTTCCACGTTTAAGTGACTGTGACTGTGCACGCTGGGCTGAAAATCCACCAGCTTCTGCGAGAGCAGACCCTGGGGTAACAGCCCCCCAAAAGATTCTATCAAATCAGCTGGGGTGTGACCAGGCGGGAGAAGTGCCCAACCCGGCCATCCCAGCTCTGTGTGGCTCTGCTGATTCTCCCTCCATGGGGTCCCTGAACTCGGAGGTCCTGTTTGAAGGAGAGAGTAAAAGTGATGATGACCTCTGTGAGAATACAAACTGATCCAAGGGGCTTGGTTGGAATGAAGGGTCACACAACCACTGCTCCTGCATTCTACCCCTCAGGTGGTCACAAAAGGGACACACCTGATCAGAATCGAGTATGAAGACTGATCTTCCTGCAGGACTCAGCCACGATCAGGAGGGCAGAAATACCTCATAAACAGGGCCCAATGGCGAGCAGGCAATACACTCAGTATTAACATGGGTTATGGCATGATCAATATTGTCATTAACTTCATCTATAACTGGAGCTGTACTGACGAAACAGTGGTTGAGCAAGCTTTATAAATAAGGTGCTCCTTGAACTACGGCCAGAGGGAAGAGCTGGGCTGGTCTGGCTTGCTGGCAGAGACCATCAGTCATGCACCTGAGAGAGGCAGGCCCAGGCGCGGCTCCCCAGTGACAGGTGGTCTTAGGGACGTCTTGCTGAAGACGCTCATCAGGGTCCCAGAAATTGGCATGGACAAAGCCTTCATAATGAAATGAAACCCACAGTCTTGCAAGAAAAGGTTTCATTTTGTACATAATTAATAATAACTTATCCCCCTTTTATTTATTACAGAAGAAAATAAGTTATTGATTTCAAGCACAAAGATAACTATTTGCATAACATAGCTGATTATATGCTGTAACTGGTCCAGATGAAATTAATTTGCTCGAAATATACTATATAATTTTCTTAAACGGGTAAAGATTTCATATCCAGGAACATTTCTAGTTGATTAGCAAAGCCCCTGATCTCATCACAAACTGGCTTAGAAAGACAGGTCTTGAATCCCCTGTCCTGCATGGTCAGAAATAAACTGTTTCTAAAATCAATTCCTTGAGAGAACTGAGGTACTTTGCAACCATTTGGAAAGGACATGGGAGGGGAGAAAGTGTCTCTTATTCAACAGACAGCAGAACTGCACTCCCCGTCCTGCGTCTTGTGACCTAATTATTTCAGAAGGCTAGTTTCCCAGGTCAGGCATATTCATTTTTAGCCTTGATCACCTCATTTCTCTTGCCTACAGATCGTGGTGCACCCTGCAACATGCAATTCTTGCTGGGCCTTCAGGTCAAACGTGTGTCCTTCAGTTTGCGCCTCCTTTCCCTTTCTCTGGATGCGGAAGAAAGAAGTTCAAGGTGGTGCCGTCAAGTAACAGCACCTCTTCTGGGTCAGCCAGCTCCTCTGCCCAGGCTGCCAAGGGCACGGCCTCCAGTAAGCTCCCTGCGATGGTGACACCCTCCCCGGGCTGCAGGGAGCCCCGGCACACTGCCGTGGCAACTAACCTCTTAGTTTCTGAAAAAATCTGGAGCAGATGTGACATCCTGCTAAGATTTGATAAAACTGGGTGGTGTGCAAGTATGTTTCTATTATATTATTTATTTTTAGTCTCTATGTTTAAAATATTTCATAATAGCCCATAAATTTAAAAATAGTTTTGAAGGACAAGTAAGCAGATGAAGTCTTTATATTAATCAGACCTTGTAAATGACTAGATCCTATGGTTCACTTTACGTAATAACTGTAAATGTAGGGATAATAATGCATTTATTTGTATTTATAGTTTAGGGCACTTATGATTCAATCAAACTTACTTGTATTAAAAGATCTGGCTATTTTCCATAAGGGGACAGTCCTGGAGCAGGAAAGCTCCTTAGAAGCCATCTTTCACAGTTCACCCATTTACAGACTCCAGAGCGGGAGTCTTCTGCCCCAAGTTCAGAGCCGTCAAGTTGAAAGTCTCCTGGCTCCTGGGGAATATATTTCCAAATAACCTTTGAATAGCCTGTGACTCGACCTCCCTCCCCTGCTCTGCACCCTGACAACTGATCAATTTTATAAAATTGGAAGTTTGGCTTTGGTTTTGCCAAAACTAGGACCCATATGAGGCCTGTCCCTGAGCCCAGTGTGACTGCATTTCAGAGTCCCAGACAAGCCCCAGGTCAGAGTGGCAGCGTAGGAAGCCTAACCAAGTGGGGCTGGGAGCTCTCTGGAGGTGTTTTCAATGATCTAGAAGTGAGGCGAAGTGAAGGTCTCACATCCCAAGCCTGTAACTCAAAGAGCCCAGAGTGGGCGGCCGACTGCTCTCCTGGCCTACGCTCACCCTGCATCATGCCCTTGTGAGTCCTTCAGACACATCTAGACGAGGTGGGGCCCTTACCCATTGAATCAGGAGTGTTTGCTACCGCTTTGCCGAGAAGAGCAAATTGAGACATTTTCCCAAGTGATGAGACCTTCAGTTGATGCTTAGAAAAAGCAATTTGTGTTTCCACCACAGCCTCGTCCTCAGCTGGGTTATGTGAGAAAACAGTGGTTCCTCAGCACTCTGTGGCTAGAAAGCAGGCATTTGCACACTAAATGAGGTGCTGCCGATGCGTATTTATATCACTCCTGCACACGTGGTAGAGAGCCTCGATCCTTGGAGAACAAAACGAAAAAAAGAAAAAGAGGGGACTTAATAGAAAGAGATCTTTTTATTAAAAAACCATGAATACAACTGCATTCATTCAACCTTAGAAATATTGTGATGACTTTTCAGCATGGCAATATATTTAGATGGGAATATGTCATTAATATAAACAGCAGAAAAGAAACTATTAAACTAACGCAATTTAAAACTGAGCAAACCCAAGTGTTTGATTAAAGTTTTTTATACATTCTGTACACTTGAGCAGGTAACACAGAACCTTAATATTTTTGTTGATTTTTAATTTGCTCAAGGTGTGACATCTGAAATGTTAAAATTTCACTAATTCGTATTGAAATTAGAAGGCAGATCCACAAGAAGAATTTTCGGTCTGATTTTCTCAACTGTCTTTAGGCTTTACAGAAAAGTCTACAGCAAAACAGTAACTCAACTTAATGTCAGCCCGTGTGAGAGGCAATCTCCTCTTTCTCCGTGCTGTAATGCAGTACTCAATTTGTTGGAGTTGAGTTGAATGTAAATACATATGGTGAATATTAGCTTTGAGGATCCGGCCTAATTCCATATATGTTTAAATGCCTGCATATTTTTCTAGAAGGTTTTCAAATTTTAAAAATCCCTTGTTCCTTGGGTCATGTGTCTTCTTTAAAAGGGTGGGTTTATTTTTCCATGATTGATAATTAGCGGAACCTCTTTCCCCCAAAACACATGACCATTGCCGCAGGCTCAGGAATGCCTCCCCAACTTGTGGCCGAGCAGGGCCCATCCTCTTCAGGGAATCTGAGTACTTTTATTGCAATACATTCTGTTAAGAGGGCCATGTCCAGCCCACCCCGGCTCCTCCCATACCTTCACCTGGTCCCAGATTTGGGCACACACTCTCATCCACGCTTTCAGAACTCTCTCCTACAGGAGACTGACACATGTGTTGCCTGGTGGGCCGGAGGGGATCTTCAGAGATGTTTCTCACAGAGCTAGGAGTCAGACCCTGCCCCTCAGCAGACAGAAGTTCACAGGGCTTACAGAAATGAATTGCTGTATATGACGATTTGAATGGCCAAATTACAGCAACTCATTTTCATTCTAATCACAGCCTCTGGAATTCTGATATGCTGACACCCAGAATTACTGCTCTGTCATAAAAAAAAAAAAAAAAGAATGAGTGGGAATGTTTTGAATATTCCCTCCAACGTACCAAACGATGACAACACAGTGGGCCCATATGACTCAAGGGCAGCCACAGGGCCAGCGGGCAGTGAGTGCTCTTGGGATGGGGTTCACATTTCCTCCTGGTGTCAACACAAAGTTTTCTTGTGGGCAGCTTCATTCTGAGTGCGAATCATCAAACAGAGCTTAACCTGAGTGAAATACCTTTAAGACTTCTCCTTCTTAAACTCTTTAAGATCTATCTTGTCTGTTGCAAGGAGCCTCATTTTCATGTTGGAACAGATGGGGCAAAATTGCCATTAACAGAAACTGACAACTCTAAAACTGAGATATAGATTTAGAAAGGAATCAGATGAATTAAATCAATGTTATTGCAGAGAAAGCCAAAGAAATTATTAGTGATTTGTAAAGTTACCCTGTATTTTAACCTCAGTATATTTTAGTCTGGGCCATTTTAACATTCACAAGACTTTTTCACTGTGGTGGTTAACGTCTAACTGTGCAATACACTCATCTTAATTTATCTTCCCCTCCTGATACAACAGCGGCAGGATGGCTGAGCCCCAGCTCTGGACGCGCCCGGGTTCTTGTCTGGATCACGGAGGAGCCCTGCCCCCACAAGCAGAGGACTTGTCATGACCTTGTGGGGTCTCCTCAAAAATATGCAAGAGTGGGCTCATGGTATTGTTTTAGATTTTTTACTTCTTTAGTGAGGAGAATCTGATTTTAAAAACAACCCCAAACTCTAAGGCTGTTTTAAGTAATAAATGGGAGGAAAAACATTTCCAGCTGTCCAATTTTTAGACACTTTTCATGATCATATCAAACCAATTACAAAACCAAATCCATAACACCCTTGGCCTTCCTGCTGCCGAAAGCCCGAGGGAGAACAAAGCAGAAATCTCCTGGACAGCGGGTGGGGTGGGTTCTGAAGGCCTGGGTCCTTGCGGATCACCCTGGGCCTGCTAGGTCTCCAGTTGTACTGAGGGCCCCTAAAATATTCATTCATTCAGCAAATACTGATGGTACTCATGCCACAAAGGGCATGGTTTTAATCCTGGAAACACAGTTGTGACCAAGAGGGACAAGGTCTCAGGTTCCGAGGCTTCCTTTCTGCTTGGGGTAGAGGTAGGAGACATACAATAAACAAGTAAACCAGCAAGTCCCTCTCAGTCAGTGATAAGAACCAGAAGGAAGATGAAACTGGGAGGGGATAGGGGAGGGTTTGGTGGGGAGAGTCAGGGAGGCCTCCTGAAGGAGGAGGTATTTGAGCAGAGACTTGAATCATGAGAAGGAACCATGTGAATATCTGCGGGGAAAGCCTTGCTGGCAGAGGGAAAAGCAAGTGCAAAGGCCCTGGGGTGTGAAAGAGCACATGGGTTTGCAGAACAGCAGAAAAGCCAGCGTGCTTGGAGCTCAGTGAGCAAAGGGGAGAGGCTGGGAGACAAGATCACACGGGGATGCCCAGGCCAGGTAAGGAGGAAGTGGATAGCTTCACGGGCCTCAATCTGTTCTAGAATTCACCATCTCCAGGATGGAATGGAAGTGGCCCACCTCCTGCCACCTACCCTGAGGCCTCCCAGGACTGTGTCCAGAGCCTGGGGGTCCTGGGTGCTTAAGCAATCCATGTCCTGGTAATAGCCAGCCTCACCTGGACTTCTGTCTCTCCCTTCTGGTCTGCAGGAACCAGTCAAACCTGTGACTGTTGAATGAACTCTGGACTCCTCATCTCTGCATTTGAGACCTTGACCTAAAGCCTGGTCATCTCCATTAACACATTATTGCTCCCTACAGACCATGCCAGGAAGACAACCTGCCCATCCCCAGTCCCTTCCCGCCTCCACCTTCCCATCTTCCCTTTGTCTGTCTTTGCTCACTCTTCTCAGACCAGATCAGACTTCACCCCACCCATTAAGCTTTGCCCTAGCTCTGCAAACTGCCTCCTACAGGCTCTGGTGCGTCTGCCCCTTTGGGGCCCCTCAAAGCCAGGAGGCCTTGGTTCAGATTTTGCTGTCTCTGCCTTAATCAGTCACTACAAACAGCTCCAGAGCAGACTCTCTGGGTAAATTCCTCAGTCCAGAAACCTAGGGCACCCACCATTCCTCACTCCCCTCAGGCTCCGCGGCCTATGTCAGCAAGTCCTTGTGGTGCCGGCTCCCATGCATACCTCCAATCAGGCCCCTTTTCCTTTTGTCCCCACTGCTTCCACCCTAGTCCAGGCCATCATTAGCCCTGACCTGGGCAGGCTCCCTACTTCCTTCTACACAGCAGCCAGAAGGATTTTTGGTGTGTAAAATACACATAACATAAACCTTACCATGTTAGCCATCTTTCGGTGTATAGAGCAGTCACAGTGTGTTCACAGTGCTGTGCCACCATCTGCACCATCCAGCTCCAGAACCAGAACTCTTTCATCTCACAAAACTGAAACTGCGCCCATTGAACAGTAACTCCCCATTCCCTCTGCTCCCCAGCCCCTGGCAAACACCATTCAGTCTCCGTGAATTTGACCATCCTAGAACCTCATATAAATGGCATCATATGATAGCCTTTTAGTGAGTGGCTTATGTCACTTAGCATAATGTCTTCAAGGTTCATGTGCAGAATGACCTTCCTTTTTAAGGTTGAATAATACTCCATTGAACGTATATAACACATTTGTTTATCCAGTCTTCTGTTGGTGGACACTTGGACTGCCTCCACCTTTTGGGTATTGTGAATAATACTGCTATAAACATGGATGTACAAATATCTGTTTGATACCCTGCTTTCAATTCTTTTGAATGTATACCCAGAAATAGAATTGCTGGATCGTATGGTAATTGTATGTTTAATTTTTTGAGGAATTATCTTCCACAGTGTAGAGGGATTTATTTTTAACACTAGTCAAATCATGTCATTCTTCTCTTAACCCCTCCTGTGGCTCCTCACTGCACTCAGAGTAGAATCCAGACTCCTCCCTCTGGCCTCCCCAACCTCCTCCCATGCCCCTCTCCCTTGTATGCCTCAGACACACAGGCCGCCTTGTGCTTTTTTACACTCCTGGTTCCTCCCTGCCACAGGGCCTTTGCACTGCTCTTCTCTCTGCCAGGGTGCTCTCCCGACTCACCAGCTGGCATTGCACCTAACTCAGTTGCTGCTCCTGAGTCGCCTCTTCAAAGATACCTTCCTGACCCTCTCAGCTGCAGGTCCCACCCCGCAGTGCCCTATCTCATCTCCTATTTCACTTTCTTCATTACGCTAATTATCACCCCCTAAATTATGCCATTGTTTTGCTTGCTCCTGCCTTTCCTCCCTCCACCCTGGCCTCAACCATGCATTCCAGGGGAACAGCAGTCCTATCAGGTTTGGTCAGCTGTGTCTACCCGGCCCCTCACCCAGCTGCTGGGACACAGCGGGAGCACACTCAGCAGCTGTGGCACGGATGGCTGAGTGCCCCACAGCCCTCTTTCAGGCTTGATTTCCCCAGGGAGGCTTCTGTGCCCCCAGTGAGACTAATCTGTCTCTTCTTTGAAGCACTTTGCAAACTGTGATCATTAATTTGTGATCATGTATTTGGTGTCTTTCTTTGCCTCCAGCCTGTGAGCCCCTGAGGCCAGGCCTGTGTCTGCCTTGGTCCCCATCAGACTTTGAGCCCCTTTCAGAGCCGGACGTGGAGAAGGTGCTCAGTAAGCATCTGGAGTCTTGGGTTCAAAACCTCCCTGGAAGGCAAGCGTGGTTTTCTTGAGTGAACCTGAGTGACTTTGCTGATGCCCTTTATGGTATCTGTAGACCCAGACCCAGAGTTACATGGGTGTCGGTGCCCAGCACTGGCAGGGAAGCATCCCAGGCCACCAGCAGCTCCACCTCCTGCTGAGAGGTGGCCCAGACAGAGGAGAGGACAGAGGCCCAGAGGGGACGATGGGAGTGGAGATCCGAAGGCTGATTCCCAGTGGGCCTCGCCAGGGAGGAAGCCCCTTCCCTCACGGGCTGTGAAGGGCATGTGCCTTGCAGAACAGTGACACTTAGCAAACGCCCACCTGAGGGGTTTCCATGCCCCCAGAATCAAGGACTCTGTTTTAAAATATCTGTTGATTCAAATGGAAACAGTATGGGGAGAAGATCCAGGCTTATCGATGCCTCAGAAGGCCTCAAACATTAAAATGACTGTCACGGCTCCTGCACCTCCCAGGCCAGGCCTTTTCTCTGGTCTTTGTGCACAGCCACCAGGGTGGCTGGCTCTCCAGCCACATGCTCCCTGACAATAGCCCTCTGAATAAGTCTGTCCAGAGGAGGCTCCAAGTGCCCCCTTTGAGTGACAGAACCCAGCGCACAGCCCCACCTCTGAGAAAGGAAACCCATGGGCACCTCGGCCTCATTTGGGCATCACCTACTTACCAGGTATGAGCTGCAAGGAGCACTCAGAGGGGAGGGGAACACAGCCAGGGGCCTCTAACTCCCCTTTCTAGATATGGAACCACAGGCCTTACCTAATTAACCCAGCTCCAGGGGCACCAGGGGAAGGGGAGAATCAGGGAAGATGGAAAGCAACCCCCTGGCCCATAGCCGGTGCCTGGCTGAGCAGTCCTTGTCCTGCCGAGGCCTTGTCCTGCCTAGTGACCAGACGAGACACTTCCACGGGGCAAGGCCCCAACTGACCACTCAGCCCTGGACCTGGACCAGCTTCCAAAGCTGGCTCCTAAGTGAACATGGTGGGCCTGGCCCGAAGGTGCCCCTCAGCCTTAGGGAACAAAGGATAAAGGGAACACTGAATGAGACTCGGGAGACTGGGGCTCACCCTAGCCCCACCCTTGACATGCTGTGCATCACTGGGAAGTCACTGAACCTCTCTGAGAGCTGATTCCCCCTGTGTGAAATGGGGGTGGTAACAGTTACATTTCACCTCGCAGGATCACTGTTCGGATTAGCAGGATCACGTACGCAGAGCACTTTACAAGCTGCTCAGCGCCACGCAACGCCCACCCTCATCATCACTGGGCATCATGGTCTTCATGGGCCCTCAGCTCCTGCCGTGAGTGGACACTCTGCACACATTCTTTGCCACCTTTACAATGTCTCTGCAGGGCTGGTGTTGTCATCTCCATGGTTTTGGATGAAGAGGCAGACTTGGGGCAGGAAGGCTTGGCCCAAAGTCACACAGCTTTGATTTGAACCCAAGTTGGCCTAGTGCTCGACCCTCTGGCCCTGACGGCACTCGCTGTCACTTCCCTTCAAGGGACCCACACCGTGTCCACTGTGAACAGAGCCTGCTGTGTGTGCTCAGGAGCTGCTGGGAGACACCCTTCTCCAGGGCAAACAGGTCTCTCTCCACAGGTACCAATGGAGGGGTTGCCCCAGGTGACAGGCGGGTTTCCACAGGTAAGTTTTCATGTCCTGCTTTTTTATAGCCCCAATTGCTGGCACCTAAAAGGAAAAAACACTGATTGAAATAAAGTCCCCACCAGCTCATGCGCCCTACAGCACTACCCTTTGTAACCCAGCCAGCACTCAGGATGGCAGCCTCTTTCCCCAGGGCTCAAGGGAGCCTGGGGGAAATCCCACTGTTCGTCCTGCATGTAAGAGTGAGTGATGGCTGCCCTGTAGGACTGGGGTTAGCGTGTTGGAGATGAAGTCTCATTCTGTCCCAGGTGGCCCCCACCCCAGCATAGAAACATCGTCAAAAACTGTGACTGACCACCACACCCTTCATTTGAATTCAATCACCCTTCCTAAAGGGCATTTCTGTAGCCTCTGTAAACTCACTATTGGAGACAGAGCTTGCCATGTTCCTGAATTCCTTTGGCAGGGGTGGGGGTGGGGGTGGGGGAGGGCTGTGGATTCCACTGAGACTGGAAGACTGAGGGAACTGTCTCTCCTCTAACAGGTAGGTATTCTTTGACTGGACAATGAAAGTCATTGAACTTGTTACATTTTCCTTTTTTGCCTTGGCTGCCAGGAAGCTCAGAGATAGCATTTAATATTTAATCCTTAATCCAGAGTTCCCTCTCTCAATTTCATCTTTTGCCTCTAGCCATCTTATTCTGCCTATATCACACCCATATCAGAAAGGTGTTGGCAGTAGGAAGTCTGCAGCTTTTAGATAAATCTATGCTGGAAGACCCTCCCTAGGGCCCTCTCCCAGGGCTCTCTCCTGCCCTGGACTCTGACCAGCTGCCTTTACCACCTAGTCACTCCCAGGAACCCTGGTCATGTCTTCCACTCTGCATTCCTGTCCTGCTTCAAGCTGAGCCTCCCTGTCCTCTGCATAGGCTTGTGCTTCTGCCTTAAATGTCATGTCTGGCAGCACACAGGTGTCAGAAAATCTTGTTTAAGCACAGAACAATAGCGAACTTTCTCTCTGTGATGGTGTGGAGTTCAGCCTGCTGCATGGCCGTGACTGTTCCCTCTAAAACATGTGTCACAGGGTGATGGACTGCCCTGCCTCAGATTCAAAAAATGAAGCAAATTTTCCTCTACTAATTTAGTCACATACAACAATAAATCCCAGAAATATGTCTTATGTATATTTTGCATTACCTTTTGCAGACAAATACAAAACCATGGTCAACATTTGCAATAAAATTATCATAGAAATGCCATCTCAAATCTTATTTTCTTTTTTCCAATGTGCATTTCACAAATAACTTGTATTAAAATTATGTTTTACAGAGTAGAAATAGAAAACAAATACCCCCGGTGATTTAAATAGGCATTTGCACAACATGACTAGGACACTTTAGAAAAACGCACAGCATCAGAAAATATGCGTTCAAAAACACTTAAATACAAGTGATTTTAATAAGTCTAATATGAAAAATGCCTTTTAGCTGTATTAATTAGTGAATTAAAATGTGTTGATCTTGGAATATTTTCCAACTAACAGGTTTGGGGATTGGTGTAGGCTTTTTTTCTTTTTGTTTGTGAGAGAATGTTTCCATTCATTAAACACCACCACAGGGCCATCCTGGAAGTGTTTCTGCAGGGATCTGGAGAAAGGCTGAAACCAATCTTATGCTGGGGGCAAGGGAAATACAGCTGCATGAGGGGAGAGTGGAATAAATGTCAGACGCCAAGGGTCCTGGGTCAGACCCACTTAGGTGCAAAGTGGGGCTGAGTGGCTCCCCTGCACCAGACCTCGCATGACCTGGGTCCCCAGGTGTGGGCAGGGAGAGGTGGAGAGGAGATGGCACAACCCACACAGCCTGCCCCTACTGATGCCTGGGCATTGCAGACCCAGCTCCTTCTCTTCCTTCTCTGGAAGCACCTGCCCAAGCACAAGGGTTAGCTTGCATGTGGGCACTTCGTGCACTGATGCATTGATGACTTACGCTGTAGACCTTATTTTCCTTTGTGCATTTTTTTTTTTTTTTTTTTTTACAGTTCTCTTTCTCTTTCCATTTCTGGGTTGTTCCCTGGTTTGGTACAGCAGGTCAGCTCTGGGCAGGTCTTGTGAAGCACGTGGCCTGATGGCCACGAAGCACAAACAGCTGAAAGGCGGCATAGCCAGGCCCCTTGGAGATGGCTGCTTTTCCCGTGGAGGAGCACACTGTCACTTAAGGATTTGGGCTCTGTGCAGTGATTGCTCAACAAAAACAAGGAAGATGCATGTTTATTTCTGCAATTTAGTTGGAATTCCCTTCTGAGAACCCACAGTAGAGGCGCCTTCAGGGTACAGCTTCTGAGCTCTTAAAATTTTCATTCCAGGTTCCCAGGAAACAATGCATTAGAACGCATCACTGCATCCTCACATCATTAAAACTCCCCTCCTTGCCCAGTTTTCCCAAGAACTGGTTGGGGAAATAAGGGAGCCTTGGGGCATTGACTATAGAGGGGCAGGCCAAACAAGGAAGGTGCTAGAGTAGATGGCCCGGGCCAAGCCACAGCTGCTCTGCCAAATGCCCAGTCTCGGGGGATGGTCCTAATCCGCCTGCCTGCAGAAGCTGCCACCAACTGGGTCCCTCTAGCTAAAGAAGCTTCTCCAGCCACTCAAGTGGCGTGGATCCCACCAAGGACACTGTATCACATTTAGCGGTCATGTGTCCTTAGAATCTTCTAGACTCTAACAATTTCCTTGTTTTTAATGACCTTGACAGACTTGAGAGATACTGGTCAGGTATTTCATAGAGTGTTCCTCAGTTTGGGTTTGTCTGATGTTTTTCTCATGGTTAGACTGGGATTACGGGTTCTTGAGAGGAAGACCACAGAGATGACGTGCCATTCTCATTACTGTCATCCTCATCACCCTGTCAGAATCACTTATCCCTGTTGATGTTGACTTTGATCACCTGGTCAAGGCCAGATTTCTCCACAGCCAGGTTACTCTGTCTTATCCCCTCTTTCCGTACTGTGTACTTTGGCAGGAAATCACTATGTGCAGCCCATGCTTAAGGAAAGTGAATCTAACTGATTGAGGGCAGAGTATCTACCTACATTACTGGGAATTCTTCTGTATAGGAGATTTGTCTACTCTCTCCATTTATTTGTTTATTCAGTTATTTTTCTATCTCAAAATGGAGTCATGGATATGTATTTTATTCTTTGGGTTATAATCCAATACTACATTATGTATTTTGTGGGTCAAAGTGTTCTAGCTTTGGCCATTGGGAGGTCTTTCAGTTGGCTCCTGTGTCCTTTTGACACTCAGTCCCTGTCATTGTGTGTGTGTGTATGTGCACATGTGTGTGTGTGTTGTGAACTTTCTTATTTTCTGACACTGTAAGATGCTCCAATCTCATCCTGTATATTTTCTATTTCAGTCTTAGAATCAGCAATTTCCCCAAGAGCCATGGTTCCTATCTTTGAGAATGGTAATAGAAACAAAGGTCTGGGTGCTGGTGTGCTAGTTTATACTGGGCTGTCATTGCTTCTCGGCCCTCTCAGCTGACAGAGCAAGGAAATGTATGTGTGTATATTAACACTTACATACACACAGATTTATAAATATTTCTACATGCATCCATCTGTATCTGCATTAAGCTAAACTGGAGCTCACAATGATGTCCCCAACTCTACTCCAATACCACGGATCATTCTAACCTTCCCCACTTGCTTGTCTGCAAGGTGCCCACTTTCCAGGTGGAGAGAGAAAGGCTCTGAGGCGGCTCATTGTCACGGCTCAGCTCAGAAATGGAGAGTAAAGCCCACACCCCAGGCCCATCCTGGCCTGTTCCAAAAATGCAGCAGCCCTAAGCTAGTGGTTGGAGGGTGGGGACAATGTTTGCCTGGTGAGGAAGGGGAGAGGGTAGGGTCCTACCCAGGCAGCAAGAAGGCTAGGGTCCCAGGAGGCCAATAGTTTAGGAATTCCCACAGGGGGTAACTAAAAGCTGGTCAGCAGAGAGTCACAGCCTTGGGGCACCCACTTTTCCATTGTCACATCACCCTGACCAACCTGGCCAGTAAATGAGCCCTAGGCAAGCCCACTGTAGCTGATGCTAGCTGCTGCCCACCCACCTCTCTCAGGCCTCAGCTTCCGAGCACACACCTGCCACTTCCAACAGCCAGGCACAGAGGTTCCACGTTGCTGCCCCTGGGGGCACCTCCAAAGCCTTGGAAGACCCTTTGCCCTCACAGCCCAGGTAGCTAACACCTTGGGAGCAAGCCTTGTGCAGGGATTGACAGTATTTGGTGTACAAACACACCAACTTAACACTCCGAGGCCTGTGCTATAGCACCTCCCGAGCTCCCATGGGACTAGTGGACAATCTACCTTGTTTGGCTGCCTCTCTCTTCCTCTCACTCCCCCCTCCCTCCCAAATAAAACACTTACACTGCATCCTTATCTCAGGGGCTGCTTCGGGGGGGACCCAAATCAGGCCCCCAAAACCCACACTAGTTCTTTCTTATTTGCTGTCTTCAGCCCAAACTGTTCACACATCCATAGAGCGTGACTGTAGGCTCTGTCCCAGCCACCGGCAGGGGGAGGCTGTCGGAGCAGAGGCTCCAGAGCTTGGGCTGTCAGGTGGGAGGAGATGGGGGTGCAGGTCTGGGGGTCACCCCTGCTCGCTCACGGTGGAGAAGTGTTAAGGGGGCAACATGGCCCTGTGGTCTAGCCAGGGAGGCCGTAGGAAGGAAGAAAGGGAGGCCCGGCTTAGCTCTGAGAGCCATTTTAAAGCCATCTTTCCCAGCATATGAGGGGAAGGGAGCTCCATTTGTCGGTGCAGGTAGAGGAACCGGTGGCATCTGAGCTGACACCTGCACAGTCTCCGTGACGTCCCCACAGAGGCTCCATCAGTCAGAGCAATGTGCCCGTGTCCCATGAAGGGCGACAGTCAACTGACAGATCGAGCTGCGCCCATATGGAGTGCATGCTGGCTGCCCCCCACCCTGAGGGCAGCAGCATTTGTCAGGAAGCTTCCCGTGGGCCTGAGAAAACGCAGTGTCTGATTCATCGGCACCTCTGCACGCTCTTGCCCGTCAGAGGCCACCGAGAGCGTGGCCCTGCCACTGGCCTTTCACAGCCTGGGCTGACACGCTGAGCTTTGCGCAGGAAGCCCACACACACTTACCGTGTGCACACACACGTACACACACAGGCAGTTACACACCCACCCAGCACACACTAAAAAAAAACTCCCTTCTGCTTTTCTGGACAAAGTCCTTTTCCTCCACAAGTTGGTCTGTCTGACCGGGCCCTACCCACCCTCAAGCCCCCATGCCCCTTCCGGGGGCTGGGGCCTGACACCTGTGTTCGTCCCTGGGGCTCTCCAGAAAGCGGCTCGGGGCTCACGTGAAATTCTCCGTTGACTTTAGAAGGATTCTGAGGTGTCCTGATTACCACTCTGTCCTTATGAACTAGATTAGAGGGCCGTTAACGGATAATGCCTGGAGTCCTCTCTGCTTGTCGGACATTGAGAAATTATGAGCGGGGTCTTAAGAGATAAGTGAAACAGTGATGCCTCAGCCAGGAGCTCAAAAGGTGGTTCCAGGGAGGCTTTCAAAACAATACCCGGTACAGGCGGGAATGATTTCCCAGGCTTTGGACGCTGAACTATGAGCCTCTCGGTGAAATCTTTTCATATCGGCATAAGACCTGGGTAGCTCTTAATCCTTTAATTCTACCAGTTGGCCAGGAGCTAGAATTGGATTTGAAACCTAAGGAAGGGAGAGGGGGAAAACCAACAGAGGAATTTAAAACTCTTCAAAGTTGGGCCCAGCCAGGGGTCATGCCAGTAGCGCAGCTGTGGGGAGGGATGCCCCTTGGCCTCCCCGCCACAAACGGGTGTCCAGACTGGGGTGTCAGGCTGCCGGGCCCCTGGTGATCACTGACCAGAGGGTTGGAGGCAAGCTGTGAGGACAGGAGGGTCTTTTAGCAAGAAAGCCCCCTGCTCATGGGGCAGAAGGCAGTGGGGTGCTTCCCGCACACCGGCTCCCCAGAGTAGGAAAAATCATCGTCACCTTTGCAATGGGCAACTGATGCGCCCTCCACCTATGCGAAGCGTTTATAAACACATCTTCGGAGAATCAATAACTGGGCAGAGTGAAAAGTGTGCCGCGGTCATGCCACCGCTGTCCAGACTGCCCCCCAAACATGATTCCACGCGGCAGCCCCTCCCCACTGCCTGGAACTGCAGCCCCCTGCTCCACCGGCCCGTTAGCAGCCTCACCCTTGGCAGTGTGGGGCCAAGGAGGTCTCCTTTAGAAAAGAGAAAACAGAATGAGAGGGGAGGATGGGGTCAGAGGTCCCACAGAGAGGCCCTGACCCCCGAGAGCCTCATGTTGGAGTCACTGATGTGACAAGTCTCCCTGGAAACATGACCGTGACCACAGAGGCTGTGACCACAGCCTTGGAAGAGGCATCTGCTGCAGGGCCTCATTCATTCATTCATTCATTCATTCTCTCAGCAGGGGCATGTCGAGGCCTGCTCTGTGCCAGACCCTGGGCTCTGTGCTGGGAGAGAGCAAGGGACAACTTTGGTCCTCCCCCTCCAAAACCCCACAGGCCAGAGGGGAACTGAGGTGGGAATTGCCAGTTACAAAGCAGCATGACTGTACTGGACAGAGGAAAACCCTGGGGCCAGAGGAGAACAGAGGATCCAGGTACCTACCCAGATTGGGGGTGGGGGGGTCATGAAAGGCTTCCAGAAGGAGCTGAGTCCTGCTGGTACAGTAGGAGCTGCCAGGAGAAAAGGTTGCCCCGGTCTCTGTCCTGGATCTCTGAGGGTTCTGGGGTAAGGCAGGTGAGGAAGGGACAAGGAGAAGAGTAAGAATCCATCCCTGTGTCCCCCGTAACAGTAATAAATCAATTGTCAAAGACCATTCTTCTGCCCTAGACATTTTAAGGAGTCTCAAAAGAGAAGGTGCTCAGACAAGAGCTAGGGTCCCCAAGCTCTACACGGAGCCCACTTGCCCCAGTGGTGGGCCGCAGCAGAGGGATGGCTGGCTGGCTGGCTGTTTCGTGGCTGGACAGCTGCTCAGGCCAGCAGGGTATAGCACGGGACCCTGTGGACACAGGAAACGTGCACAGAGAACTGGAACCAGGCCTCCGGATTCCCAGTCCAGGTACATCCGTGCCTCCATCCAGCGGCACCAGGTGGCAGAAGGAAGAAAGCTGGAAAGGCGTCACACCGTCTGCACCCTTCTTTGCAGCTCCTCCTCATGTCCACAGAGTAAGACACCTTCCCTGCACACACACAGAGTCATAGCAGAACCTGCAGCATAAGCAAGGTGGAGGCAGAGACCTGGTGTGAGGGCAGGGGAGACTGAGGGACACGACCATCCATCTTGCCAACTGACCACATGCTAAATGGTCCTTGAGAGGTATTTGGTTAATGGATTTTCTTCTTAAAGAAGAAATTTCCGGGACTTCCCTGGTGGTGCAGTGGTCAAGAATCCACCTGCCAATGCAGGGGACACGGGTTCGAGCCCTGGGCCGGGAAGATCCTGCATGCTGCGGAGCAACTAAGCCCGTGCGCCACAACTACTGAGTCTGCGCTCTAGAGCCTGCAAGCCACAACTACTGAGCCCTCGTGCCACAACTACTGAAGCCCGCGTGCCTAGAGCCCATGCTCTGCAACAAGAGAAGCCACCACAATGAGAAGCCCACGCACCACAACGAAGAGCAGCCCCCGCTCACCGCAACTAGAGAAAGCCCGCGCACGCAGCAACAAAGACCCAACACAGCCAAAAATAAATAAATAAATAAATTTATTTTTTTTAAAAAAGGGAAGAAATTTCCTTATATTTCAAGCTGGACTCCTAGTTGCAAATCACCAAATCCCAATTTAAACTGTTAATAAAAGGATGGAGGGTAGGGAGGTTCAGGTTCCTGAAAAGTCCAGGGGAGGACCTGGTGTAGCTTCAGGTATAGCTGGATCCAGGTACTCAAATCCAGCCTCCAGCTCCTTAACTCTGTCTGGCTGCACTCTCAGCCCAAGCTCTCCCTTTGCAGCAGGACAGGCTCCTGAAGCACCAGATTTGCCTCCTGTCAGCTCAGCAACCCCTCAGACAGGAGAGCATTTCAGAAAGTTCCAGACAAAGTCCTTGGACTGCCTCTTGGCACAAATGTGGGTCAGCTGAGCATCCCTGAAGCAAACGCTGTGTGGGGACATGGCTCTGTCCTGAGATAAGTCTGGACAAGTTATCACCTTTAAGCCAGAGAGTGAGCTCATCCTACCAGAACTGCATGGACCAAGAAATTTTTTTTTTTGGATCAGGGTCATGAAGGGTGAGGGGTGGAGGGTGTGCAGGGGGAGCGTCCCAAAGAAGAATCCAGGTGCTATTGCCAAAAGAAGACTGAATTGAAGCTAAACAGGTGAAGTCTATTCAGCACCCTTTTCACAAGCTCAGGAAGCTGGCAGGTCATGGCGTCTGCGTCTGGGGGACATAAGAAGCTGCTTCCCTCTAGAGGCACAGGTCTTGGCCTAGGCCCTCTGAGCACCTCCCGTTCAGCACCTGGACGACTACACCCCACCTCACCACTTGCCCCTCCCCATTCCCGCAGCCCCTACCCCACCCCCCATGCACCCACCAGCCCCAGTCCCTGGGGGACCATTTGGGAAAAGGCAGCTGTCCCCCTGTGCTGGTTATTGATTTAATTTCTGTTTACTTCACTGTAAGCTTAATTTGCTGTGTTAATGGCATTTTAATCCACTTGCTGGTTGCATGGGGCTGATAATACCACACTTCTGTGCAGCAGCAGTGAACATTTCTGTGGCCCGGTTCTTTGGTGGGCGGGGCCAGGAGTCCTCCCCCAGAGCAGTCCCCTCCCCCACCCATAAGTGACACCCGCTGCCAGCCCCTGGGGGCGGGAGACACTGCTGCCTGCTCTTTGGGGCTTCAAAGTCCGCCAGAGCAGAGGGCACCCTAGCTAAGGCCCATCCCTGAGCCCAGAGGGAAATGGGGCTGCTGCTGTGGGTGAGCTGTGCAGGGCTTCAGCCAGAGAGAGTGGCCTCGGCGGTCCTGGGAGCTGCCTTGGTCAGGCATGGCTTCCTGGTGGGATCAGCCTTGAGCCGGGCCTTTGAAATCAAAGATAGAAACAAGCCAGATAATTGAGGGATTCTAGAAAAATTTAGCCAAATCTGATTCTTCCATCTGGAGTCAAATTCTGTTAGCTGTCTGTGTCCTTGTCCCCAGTCACCATCCGCCCTCATGGTAGCGGTGAGTACTGCCTTTCACTGAGTCATCGACACATAAACAGTGTGGCACCACGGGTTGGGTGCTGGCTCAGCCTCGGAGGGCGGTGTTGGAAACCCAGCACCGGCCATCAGTTCCACATCTGGAGAGTGGGGACTGGACCCTGGCCAGGTGGGTATCACAGATTTGAGGTGACCTGGGACGGCACTGGGTAAATCCTGGTGCTGCCTACGTGCTGGGGTCACTGGGGCAGTGGACCGGAGGGACTCCCCATGGGCAGAACTGGACACCTGCCATGCCCACGGCCCCAAGGCAGGCCAGAGGGCTGCCTGCCATTAGGGTCACAAGCCAGATATTGGCCCTTGACCCAAAGACAGCCCCTGTGGGTGGCCGGCAGTGGTCAGAGAGCAGGCCGCTCTAACCAACGGGTGTGCATTTCTGGAGAGTGAGTCATGACCCGGCACAGCCTCTCTGTGGAGGAGGTGACATGTGCCCAAGGAGCGCATCACAGTCAGGGTGTAGAGGCCAGGAGACACGCAGAGAGTGTAACGAAAACGGTAATAAAATAAGAAAAGGAGGGGGAGGAGAAAACATTTATGGCTCTTCCTGGGTTCCAGGCACTCTCCCAAGTGCTCTCCTTGTGTTATTACACTTAAGCCTCGTAACAACTCTGTTGTTTTTTCTCATTTTATAATAACTGAGGCTTAAGAGAGAGTCACACAGCTCATACCCAGCAAAGCCAAGACTTGGACCCAGGAGGTCTGACTCTAGAGCTTGTGTTCTTAGATTTAACAAAAAAAAAAACAAAAAAAAAACAGTAGGGAGAGGCCACGGGGCAGCAGAGGCCACAGCCAGGAGGAGAGTGGAGGGGACGTGGCAGGGACAACAGGACCACAGGACGGGCAGCAGGGCACTACCGCTCAACTAGGGCTCCTCCCGGACAGCCATCCGCAGCCCTGCCTCGGGGCCCCGGTCCCTCCTCTGCTTTCTTGTCCTTCACTAGAGATGGGAAACGGAGCCCACTCTCCCTTACACTCTGGGAGGGCCAGGCTACGTAGAACCCTTCTCTGGTTGATTATTCCCATCCCAGACCTCCAGACACAGTAGCCCCACCACCCCAGGGCCACGCCTGGGTACCTGTCTCCATCTCCCTGTTTGGGCTGTGGTCCCTGTTATGGGTGTGTGTGGCTTGCACACACACACGCCAAGACCAGACACCCCCCGACTGCCCAGGGGCTCATCCCCAGCAGACGGCCATTCCCAGGGGCTCAGTGGCCCGGACGAACCCCTCGTGGTGTCATTGCTCATTGAGAGCCACACAGCCTGTAATGACCCTGGGCATTTCCTGGGATTAATGGCCAGGAGGATTAATGGCCCTCAGCGACACCCTGGGCCATTAGGCACCAGGAAGCCCCACACCTCAGTGGCTATTACTTAAGTGGAAGACATTAGCGAGCTAACAACAATGTCTAACAAGGAGGGAATTATCGGGAGAGTGCCTGTCTGAGCTCATTACCTGGTCAGGCCGAGGACAAGAACTGCAGCCAAAGGAAGGCGTGCCCCTTCCAGTCCCCTCCCCTTCCCCATCTTCTGGAGGCTTCCTTTTGACCTGGAATCACTTTTCTTCTGGAGCATTTGTGTGTGTCTGTGTCTGTGTCTGTGTGTGCCTCTGTGTATATGTGTACATGTGTCTGTGTGTGTCCCTGTATGTGTGTCTCTGTATGTTGTATGTACATATGCCTGTGTGTGTCTGTGTCCGTTTGTGTTTGTGTGTGTCTGTATGTGTTTCTGTATGTGTGTCTGTGTGGGTGTGCATGTGGGGGATGTGTGTCCTGTGTCTGTGTGTGCAGTGTGTGTCTATGTGTGTCCGTGTGCATGTCTGTGTGCATGGGTTTGGGTGTGGGTGTGTGTCTGTGTGTGCGGTGTGTGTCTATGTGTGTCCATATGTATGTCTGTGTGCATATATTTGGGTGTGGGTGTGTGTGCTGTGTATCTGTGTGTCCGTGTGCATGTCTGTGTGCATGGATTTGGGTGTGGGTGTGTGTCTGTGTGTGCGGTGTGTGTCTATGTATGTCCATATGTATGTCTGTGTGCATATATTTGGGTGTGTGTGTGTGTGCTGTGTATCTGTGTGTCCGTGTGCATGTCTGTGTGCATGTATTTGGGTATGTGTGTGTCTGTGTGTGCGGTGTGTGCCTATGTGTGTCCATGTGCGTCTATGTGTGTCCGTGTGCATGTCTGTGCATGCATTTGGGTGTGCGTGTGTGTATGTGTGTGTGTGTGTTTGTAAGGCCTTCCAACCTTACCTCTGGAGTGTCGGTGCTTCCTTGCTCTCGCCTCTGTTGAGCAAGTCCCTTCTCCACTGACGGCCAGTCTCCTGCCTCTCAGGACCACACTGCATCCAGCCCTCCCCCCACCTCACGTTCCCTGCTCCAAAAACAGTTTGCGTTTCAATCAACACTTTATTCCACAGGTATTTCTGATCCCTCACGGAGCAGTCATGTCCTCTGTGCAGCCCTGGAATTCGGGAGGTCCCTGCCCTCCTGAAGCTGATAGTCTATAGCAGGGATAATAAAGGATGACTATTAATGCCAAAATATAAGGCCAGGTCTTTCCCAAAATTATACTGTAAAAAATGGAGAGCTGCCTTGTGCTCGGGTCTTTGCAAAGTCTTCTGTCACATTGCTGGCTCTGTTCTCCCTTACTTTCTGCTTGAACTTAAAGGAAAGATACATTAGTCCTACAGGTTTTTTTTTGGAGAGGAAATCATGAATTCTTTTTTTTGTTGTTATTATTGCAACTTTTTTTTACTGGAGTATAGCTCCTTTGCAATATTGTGTTAGTTTATACGGTACAGCAAAGTGAATCAGCTATACGTATACATATATCCCCTCTTTTTTGGATTTCCTTCTCACTTAGGCCACCACAGAGCACTGAGTAGAGTTCCCTGTGCTATACAGTAGGTTCTCATTAGTTATTTTATACATAGTAGTGTATATTTGTCAATCCCAATCTCCCAACTCATCCCACCCCCCCTTCCCCCTTGGTATCCATACGTTTGTTCTCTATGTCTGCATCTCTATTTCTGCTTTGTAAGTAAAATTGTCTATACCAATTTTTTTCAGATTCCACATATATGTGTTAATATATGACATTTGTTTTTCCCTTTCTGACTTACTTCATTCTGTATGACAGTCTCTAGGTCCTTCCATGTCTCTACAAATGACCCAATTTCATTCCTTTTTATGGCTAATATTCCACTGTATATATTTAACACATTTTCTTTATCCATTCCTCTGTTGACGGACATTTAGGTTGCTTCCATGTCCTGGCTATTGTAAATAGTGCTGCAATGAACATTGGGGTGCATGTGTCTTTTTTTTTAACATCTTTATTGGAGTATAATTGCTTTACATTGTTGTGTTAGTTTCTGCTTTATAACAAAGTGAATCAGCTATATGTATACATATATCACCATATCCCCTCCCTCTTGCGTCTCCCTCCCACCTTCCCTATCCCACCCCTCTAGGTGGTCACAAAGCACCAAGCTGGTCTCCCTGTGCTATATGGCTGCTTCCTACTAGCTATCTATTTTACATTTGGTAGTGTATATATGTCAGTGCCGCTCTCTCACTTTGCCCCAGCTTACCCTTCCCCCTCCCCGTGTCCTCAAGTCCATTCTCTACATCTACATCTTTATTCCTGTCCTGCCCTTAGGTTCTTCAGAACCTTTTTTTTTTTTTTTTAGATTCCATATATATGTGTTAGTATATGGTATTTGCTCTTCTCTTTCTGACTTATTCACTCTATGACAGACTCTAGGTCCATCCACCTCACTACAAATAACTCAATTTTGTTTCCTTATATGGCTGAGTAATATTCCATTGTATATATGTGCCACATCTTCTTTATCCATTCAACTGTTGATGGACACCTAGGTTGCTTCCATGTCCTGGCTATTGTAAATAGTGCTGCAGTGAACATTGTGGTACATGACTCTTTTTGAATTATGGTTTTCACTACTGGGTATATGCTCAATAGAGGGATTGCTGGGTCATATGGTAATTCTATTCTTAGTTTTTTAAGGAGCCTCCACACTGTTCTCCATAGTGGCTGTATCAATTTACATTCCCACCAACAGTGTATGAGGGTTCCCTTTTCTCCACACCTTCTCCAGCTATTATTGTTTGTAGATTTTTTGATGATGGACATTCTGACCAGTGTGAGGTGATACCTCATTGTAGTTTTGACTTGCATTTCTCTAATAATTAATGATGTTGAGCATCTTTTCATGTGTTTGTTGGCCATTTGTATGTCTTCTTTGGAGAGATGTCTATTTAGGTCTTCCACCCATTTTTGGATTAGGTTGTTTGTTTATTTGATATTGAGCTGCATGGGCTGTTTGTATATTTTGGAGATTAATCCTTTGTCAGTTGCTTCGTTTGTAAATATTTTCTCCCATTCTGAGGGTTATCTTTTTCATCTTGTTTATGGTTTCCTTTGCTGTGCAAAAGCTTTTAAGTTTAATTAGGTGCCGTTTGTTTATTTCTGTTTTTATTCTCATTATTCTAGGAGGTGGGTCAATAGTCCTACAGGTTTTAATCAATGCTAACTTTGGGTGCTCGTAGAAGTCACCTGATGGAATCAGTAAAGGAAAAAAAAAGGCAAAGAAAATAAACGGAACAATAATAATTATTCGTGGGAAGGGGGTGTGATCTCAAAATTTCAGGTGCTGGAAGTCATTGAAAAGCAGCCTTTTAAGGGTCACATAAAGAAGCAATCCAGGAAGTGGTTATTTTATGGAGAACACAGATAGCAAATGATGCTCATGGCTCCGGGTACCATTCTTGACATCATCCTCATAGATTCAAACAGACCTGCATCCCACAGATGGCTGGAGGCAGGGCCTGAGGATACGACCCCTGCTAGTGAAGGCAATGAGGTGGAGGTGCTTACAGGGAGTTTAAATACAAGGGATTCCCGGTATGGGAAAATGAAAAAGTGTTCCTAAATGACGGCACCATCTTATACAAGATGTGATTTCAAGTATATACCGCAACATAAACACTTCTAAAGGGGAATTAAACTATTTTGACTACTTCCTTGAAAGTCTATACATGCAAGCAGGACCTCCCAAAAATGTTCTCCTCTTTTCATTGGGAAAATAGGGGATCTTCTTGTATTCAGATATGAAGGCACAAACAGTAATTACATAAGTTATTTAATTAAAACAGTGACTCGTAAGCAAAGGAAAAGTGCAGGGTGTTATGAAGCCCAAGGATTATGTTTTTAAAGAAGTACTGCCTGAATTAGCATTGAAAGAAGGAAAGGAATTCACTGGTCCAACAGAGGTGGCAAGCACGGAGAGCTCCAGGCAGCGAGAACAGCATATGCAAAGGCCCTGTGGAGAGGAGTGGGGAAAGGCCCTTTCTGTGAGAGCCCAAGGGAGAGGGATGAGCTCTTGTAAAGCCTCACGGGGGTTCTGGCCTCTCTCCCAGGGACAAGTGGGAGCCATCAAAGGGTTTTACACACCAGAGTAGAGTGATCCACTTCTGTTTTTAAGAGAGCCTCTGGATGCATCTCACAATTGTGACAGTCATGCCCTAATTATTTGAGCTCTGGGGACTAGCAACTTGCATTCCCTTCTGTCATTTCCCTCACTGTTTCAGGTAAGTTTTTCCTGAAAGCTGAACTCACTTCCTGTGGCCAGGGATCTCTCTCCCCTCCAGAATGGGGCAGGCGACGGAGAAAACTTTATAGGTTCTTGGAATTTGGAGCTCAGGTGGATACCACCAGTATGGAAGGGACAGTTCTCCTTTCATGACCTCCTGATAGGCAAGGAACAAAGGACAAAGTCAGCCCAACAGGGAACCAGACCCCTGCTTCCCTCCACAGCTTTGCAAATCTGCCCAGCTCTCCTCAGGCAGGCCTGAGGCCTCGGGCTGGCCTGGGCACTGCGGCTCTCTACCCCACAGCAGGCCACAAGGATACAGGTCCTCCTCCTTCGCCAGCAGTGGCCTGGATGCCCCTAGACGTCTTCAATCATAAGTCACATCACACAGCACGTGGGGGTTGGATCCTAACAGTGCATAAGGTGAAATGAGAGCAAAGTCAAAATTTCCCTTGAAATGCTTCTCCTTCCATCAAGCTGGTGGCTGCTTACAGGGCATGTTGTATGAAAACATGTCTTTAAACACAAGCATCTCCCTGAGCTCTGTGGGAGCTCACACCACGGGAGGAGGTGGACCCCACCAGGGGAACATCAGATTCTCGACTGCCACGTGCATGCTCTCACCCGGGGACATGCGCCCGCTGAGTGGAAAGGCCAGCAGAAGTCACAGCCCAGTCTAAACTATCACCTTGATGTCTCTGCCCCCTCCACTGTGAATCCTAAGTGGCCCGTGTGGGATGCTCTGCGGAGCCCTCCACTCTCGAGCTGATTGGAGCTGCGCCTGGGCACGAGCCAGGAAAGGTGTGACCCAGGCTGGGGTCTGCTGCAGGCCCAGGGACCCCCAGCCATAGGGTGACGGGGCAGGGAGCCCAAGCCACAGGAGATGGCCCCAGTCTCGTCCTAGGCTGGTCTAGCCTCACAGTGGACACGCAAGAGTATGGGGAGCCACTGGCCATCCTGGGCATGGGGTCTTTTGCTCGCTGCTCTGGGATAAAGGGAAATTCCATTCTGCTTAATTCTAGCATGGTCCTGTGAAAGCCCGCCCAATGAGAGTTTTCCCTCCCCGTGAGCCAGCCTCCCAGTCCATGAAGTTTCTGTGGTCTGTGTGCATGCTTCCAAACTGGAAATATTACCTTGCCTTTTATTTATATTTTCCAATGATGAAACCGGCTTTAAAAATGCCCCGTGCCACAGTGTGAGAGGGCTTTTGTACAATTCATGCACAGTTAGGGCGGAAGGAGGGCTCCACTTCACCTCATCTCTCCTTTCTGCTTAAATATTATGCCACATCCTGATTAATACCAGACCAATAAAATCATCTCCGCAATCTGGTTAGAGGCTTTTGTCTTCCCAGATGGCCTGCAATGTTAATGTGTGACAATTTCAACAATGAACTAGGACTGTTTTATGGAACCAACATTTGTTCCACTGCTTTTTTTTTTAGACTCAGAATTTTGACACAGATGGTACAAATTACTCAAAAAACAGAAATGTTCATTTAGAAGGCTTAAATATGTGGTTTTACTCAGGCCATCAGAATATTTTACATTTGTAATTCAGTAAATTTACTAACAACCCTGCTATAATTAAGGTCTGTGAAAAAAAAAAATCCCTTTCTCCAGCTTTTTATATCTATAGAGTTTCATTAAAGCCAGAAAAAAATATTATTTATTCTAGTTGTGCAATGTTCTTATTTCCTTGTGACATACATTGTTCGCCTCTGCTTTCTCTTTCCGTCATGGCTCCTAATTGCTGCTGAGAATGGGGGTAGGTGGGCTGCTGCTCTGAGGGCTCCCCCTTCACCCCGTGAATCAGGTTTCAGCTCCTAGTCACTGATCTCAGTTGTTACAGCCAGAACCTCCTCCTGCAGAAGAAGGTGAGCCGGCCTCTCTGCACCTCCATTTACCATCGCTGCAAGGGTGGGCACCACAGCATATGCCTTTTCCCAGCTGCAGATGGCTCTTTGTTTCCAAGTGGACCCAGGTCTGCCTGTCAGTATCAGAAAATAGCACTGTTATTGTCACTATCGCTGCACACTTCAGTGCTTGTTCTGGACAGGATTGTGCAAAGCACTATATGCGGATACCTCAGGTTAATCCTCCCAGCAGTCCTATGAGGTCTACAATGGAGTGTTGTCTCCACTTAGTGACGAGAAACTGAGGCTCAGAGAGGCTACATAAAGGTCAAGACCTCGCACCATGATCATCTTAGCAGTGGTGGAGAGTACCAACAATTAATAAGAACCATACAAACAAAAACTGGTGTTTCCCCCATCCTCAGTGTGATGGTATTAAGAGATGGAGCCTTTGGGAGGTGATCAGGACATGAGGGTGGGGCCCTCAACATTGGGGTTAGTGCTCCTATAAAAGAGGCCACACAGAGCTCCCTAGCGACGTGCACCATGTGAGGACACTGTGAGAAATTGACAGTCTGCAGCCCAGGAGAGGGCTTTCACAAGAACCCTACAATGTGGGCACCGTAATCTTGAATTTCCAGCCTCCAGACTGTGAGAAACAAATGTTTGTTGTTTATAAGTCAAAATAAACAACAACAAAAAAACTGGTGCTTTTTTTTTTTTTAAATCTGTCTTTTCTCTCGCTAACCTTTATATATATATATATATATATATATATATATATATATATATATATATTTTTTTTTTTTTTTTTTTGGCTGCCTTCGGTCTTCTTTGCTGTGTGTGGGATTTCTCTAGTTGCAGTGAGCTGGGGCTATTCTTCGTTGCAGTGCTTCTCGTTGTGGTGGCTTCTCTTGTTGCAGAGCACGGGCTTTAGGTGAGCTGGCTCAGTAGTTGTGGCTCGTGGGCTCAGTAGTTGTGGCTTGCGGGCTCTAGAGCGCAGGCTCGGTAGTTGTGGTGCACGGGCTTAGCTGCTCTGCGACATGTGGGATCTTCCCGGACCAGGGCTGGAACCAGTGTCCCCTGCATTGGCAGGCAGATTCTTAACCACTGTGCCACCAGGGAAGCCCAAACCAGTGTTTTCTGAGCACTTCTTCTGTGCCAGGCACTGCATAGTCCTTTCTGCTGGTTACCTCATCTAACCCTCTTTTTACAAATGTGGGCACTGAGGCTGAGAGAAGTTAAAAGGAAGGGTGGTGATGCCCACCAGGGCAGAGACAGCCACTAGGACTGGGAATCCATCACAGCTAAGGGGACACAGCCTGGAAAAGCAGCGGCACCCCGGCTGCCTGCGTCTGGTCTCAACTCCAGGAGGATGCCCCGAGGAAGGGGAACTGATCACACCCCACAGCCACCTGGAGCTCTGTTGTTCCCCAATGTGGCTGGCTGAGTTGACTGCTACTTGTATACAAATATGGGTTCATGGAAGACCTCGGCCACCAGCAATCAGAGGACAGAGACCTGGTCTCCTCATCCCTGCCGTAGCCAACCCCTGGTACTCAGAGTCTGGAGAGTGCCAGCACACAGTAGGTGCCAATTACCAAGGAGAAATTATTGCAAACTGGAAGGCACAGCCATGTCACGTACAAAGTGACCACAGCCCTCTGAGTCTGAGGAGAGCTTTTCGGGGGCCACCCTAGAGAGATGCACGAGGGGACATGTGTGAGGCTCTCTGCCTGGTGTCCAGAGCGCGGAGCGCTCAGCAAGGGTGAGCTGTTGTTTTTGTCATCGTTGTTATGATTATTCTTCTGGAAGTCTGAAAGTCCACTAGAGTGATCAGATCTGTAACAGTCCTGGCCCTGGGCGGAGGTCCTGACTCCAGAGGAGCCCTCTGGCAGTGCTCCCCTCTTCTAGAGTCTTGTTCTGGGGGCTCCTGTATGTGCTCAAGCCCATCCCATGAGACCCTCCAGCCAAGCAGACTCCTCTTGTCTGCCTTTGTTATTTTCCTGAGATCGAGTTGAAGAAAAACGCACCCCGCACCCAGAACCTAGACAGGACAGGGAGTCCTTTTCATTTCTTCCTGCCTGCAACTCGAAGAACTGTGTGTTTAAATATTTTCCAATATTATTTTTCCAGTAATAATGATTATAATAAACGCAACATCAGCGTCCTGCTTGCTGCTTCACTCACCAGAGTTTTGGTGTTTGCTTTCTGCACCAGATGACATCCGATTCTATTCTGCGTTGGTTCCTGTTGTCCAATTATGTAAACAAATAATGTATTTCAACTTTAGAGTAAAAAAAAAGAAAAGAATGCGTCAACCATTGTTGTCCTTTGCTAGTCTTTGCAGTGAGTACCATGCATTTCTGTGTGAGGCTTCAATTCATTAGAGCATTCTACCAGTACTGCCAACACAAAGTGCATTCTGAGTTTTTAAATGTTGTTTCCGTTAAAATCAATCACTCCTTGCAATTAAGCCAATAGTCTCATCATTTTTGCTGTTATGAGCTAAAGCATCCTAAATATATTGACAGCTGTCTTCGATAGGATGACACAAACAAGGGGGGAGCAGGCCTAAGACTAAATGTCACCAAGGGGAGCGGGCAAGCTCCTCTTGCCGAAATATACCTCATTTTCATACCCCAGAAGGCATTTAGTACACTTTTTTTTTTTGCAATGGCAACATACAGTAATCAATGTTTTGCATATTACAAATCAATAACACACTTAAATGTTTAAGTTTTGCATTCTTTTGCAATAAATATTGATATATTACAAACTCTGTAAAAACTGTTCATTGGACTTTTTGTTTGCACTGTGTACTGCATCATTCAGCAAATAAGTGAGCTAAATATTGTTTGTTACAAAACAGATGTCAAATAAAATTATGCCATATGTGCTATTAAACACTTTTCTTATTTTTTTTTTCAGCAAAACCCAAGACTTAGTTTCAGAAGTGAATGTATTTGGCTTTTCAAGGATTTGAAGCATGAAAGCAACATCTTTGAAATATTTTTAAACCTGCTGGCTTTGTGTAATCCAGTTTTGTGAACTAATTCTGAATGTTATTATAGATTTAAAATTTAAAATTTAGATAAACAGAGGCATAGATATGTACACAGCAATCTAGGGGTTCAAATTAATCTAGAGCTGCCAAAGAGAGGGAAAATAAAGGAAATTCTGTGCAAAAAAATTAATTATAAATAAATATAAATGTCTATATAGAGAGAGAGACAGGAAATTAGAAGAGTTTTTTTTCTACTTGACTAGAGAATGTGAGAAGGTAGAAAAGAAAACTTTCAAAATTGTCACCGCAGAGTAAAAGCGTGAGGCCTGTTTGGAGATATGGAGGTGATTCAGGAGATGGCAGGTTCAGCCCAGCCCCCTGGGTGCTCAGAGGGGCTGGGGTGAGGGTGGAGGTGGCAGGAGCGTTCAGGGCAACCACTAGCTCCCAGAGGGACTTGCAAGGCCAGGAAGGAACTGGGGAAAGGGAGGGTGGAGTGTGCAAGGACATCGTCAGTGGAGCTGTCCTGACCAGTGTCCCTGTCAGCAAGCTCTTTTGAATTCCCCTCATCCGGCCCAGCAGGGGTTTCCTCCACCCCAGCCCTGTCAGAAGCGTTTGCACTAGATGGATGGATCTCTCAGCCTGGGGAAGTGTGAAATGTGAAACAGAATGAGCAGAATGCAAGAAACATGTTGCTAAGAGCCACCAAGTGAAACAAAATCTGGAGTCCCTGGCATACTGGCATTGGCACCAGCGGCCCTGATACTTCCACCCACAGGCAGAGGCGGGAAGCAGCAAGGCGCAAGAGCCGGCCAGCCTGTGGAGGCAGACTCTAGGAGGGCCGTCGTGGTCCCTGGTCACAGCTTTTCCGGCTCATCTTCAAAGGATGCCTCAGATTTCTGACATCAGCCTCCACCTTGAAGGGGTCTGACCAAAACACAACCGCCACCAGACAGCTGAGACTCCTTTCTACCTGGGAGGGCCTGTGTGATGCCCGGCTTCCTCCAGTATTCCCTGGGGCCTCAGAGACAGATGGCTTCTGCTTCTGACCAAGCCTGGAACATCCCCTTTCATCCCTGCACCCCTGCATCCCTGCATCAGACCGCTCCCATGGGCCAGGTGCCATGTAACACCCTCTAACCCAGCCCACAGAACAAGCCTCTTACCACCTGCTGAAACTGAGTGGGACACACATAGACAACCTGCTCACGTGGAGGTCACCCTGACCAACAGCAGACAGTGCCAACAGGTAACCATGTCCCCATTTTGTCTCCCCAGGTGGACAGTTGAAAGTTGCATGTCATTCGACTCTTCAGAAGGTCCCTTGGTATCAAGCACAAGGTGGCATACTCAATGTGGCATCCTTATACTGGCTCCACCACCTTCCCCACCTCCACTCACTGGGTTACGTCCCCAGTAAGCTATCGGTGCACTCAGGCCATGGCCTTGGGCTCTGCATTCCAAGGGAAAACAGGATGAGACCCTCCCCATATCTAAGCCCTTCTGATTCGGGGCCCTGGTGTTTATTTTTGGTCCCTTCCCTAAGGTTAACATTTGGCAAGGGTCCATGCCCCAGGCAAGTTCTTTAGAGAGCTGAGGGGTTAGCAGAGTTTTCTGGGACTGATAAATGTTTGAATGAGATGGCTTGTTTATTTAACTGATGGCTGCTGTCCCCTTTAGGTGTTCTTACTCCATTAAAAGGAATGTCCTTCAATTACTAATAAGTGACACCCTGCAATAGTAGCCCTGGGAACAATGATTCCTGAGTCCAGACACTCCTTGGGGACCCAGAAGTGACCCCTGGTGGGCCTTGGAAGCCTTGCCTCACAGCACAGCCCCTCCCGCCTGGACTCTGGATGGTACTAAAATGGAACAAGTCTGCTTCCATCACCCTTTCCTTCGTTTTTCAATCACAAGGGCCTTTTTGAGCCTTGTGTGTGCCCAGCCCCAGTCCAACCTTGGAACTTCCACCTGGAAGATGACAGGCAAGAATCCAGATCCCCAAAGTCACAAAGGACCCGGGCGAGTGACAGACAGAGCTCCATCCTCAAACCTCAGACTCCAGAGCTGGAGTTGCACAGAGGACCAGGGAAAACCAAGGAAGCCCTGCTTTCTCCAGGAAGTGGCAGGACCGGAACGTCCCCACATTCAACGTCTGACCAGGCACATGGCAGACAGGTCAGCCCTGAGGGGAAGGCTGTGTGGGGGTCTCCCAGACCTCAGGGGCATCTCAGGGACCACATCTGTGAGCCCTCATCACAGCCGGCATCTCCCATGGGGCGCAGAGGGAAGTAGAACTCACACCCTGGTCTGCTCTTCTTGAGCTTTTTTTGGTCTGTTCATCACTTCTGGGGCTGGGGTCTTGCTCCCCTACACTTGGGTCCTGCCCTCTCTACGGGACTGCAGAGGCAGAGTCCAGGAGGCAGGTGGCATCTGAGTCTCCCCAGACCCCCCCACCAGTGGCCATGACGTAGAGCTCTATAGGCACAGGGGAGTGACCAGAACCTGTCCCTACTTCATGGAGGATGGAGGGAACCACTGACACATCATGAGATGGGGAGGGAAGGCTCCTCAGAGGATGAAGAACTAGGCCATGGTGGATGAGAGGGAACAGGAAGAAAGGGAGCAGCAGGAACAAAGGCAAAGTACCAGCACACAGGCCCTGCCTGTCTTGCACTGCCTGCCTGCCTCCCCGTTGCACCCACACAAGTTTTGTCCTGAGAATCACCCCTCCCCGTGCTTGAGCTACGTGAAGGGATTTCTAACCCTTGCCGGCAAATGCACCTGAACTCAAACACCGAGTTTATCGGAAAGCGATGGGGTCATTAAATATTTTAAGCTGGGGGTGGGGGCGGTGAGGGTGGAGGTGTGGCTGTGGGGCTAATCAGATTTGCAGTGCAGAAACTTTATTCTTCAACTGCGTGGAAAGTGCTTTCAAAGGCATTAAGGGTCTAGAAGCAGAAAGTCCAGTCGGAGGCTGTGGCTGCAGCCTGGAGGGAAGGAAGGGGATGGCAGGGGAGCTGGAATCTGCAGGACTGAGGAAGCAGAGTCAGAGGACTTGGTGAGAGGTGGTGCGGGCGGCAAGGGACGGGGAGGTGGTGAGGATAGTTCCCAGGGTCCGGCTTGGCAGCTGGGTGAGTGGAGGAGCACTCGCTGGCATGGAAGGGATTGCAGGAGGAGCCAGAATGGGACAGCCGTCGGTTAATTGAATCAGCGTGCTTTCTCCTAACTGTAGGCTCAGGATGGCTGAGACTGGGGATGGGGCTGGAGGCGGGAAACTGGTTTCTGGGTTGTTCTTTTGGTTGAGTTTCTTCTTTTGGTAGTGGACAGGTGAAACAAGAGAAAGAGAGTTTGGGAGCCTGGGGGAGGGAAGAAGTAAAGAAAATACCACAGAGGAGGGGGTGTAGAGGGCTTGGTCCACCAGAGGCAGCAGGAGTGCACGGGAACGCAGGGGCAGGCTACTCAAGCTAGAGGTGGGAGCAGGGAGCACAACAAGTGATTGGCAGCAGGTGAAAGGAAACCCACCTGGGTGTGACCTTAGTTTTAAACATTTCCCACCAGTACACTATTTTCCCACATGTAAACTATCCTGGGATTTGGGCCTTAGTGACCTTTACCTTATATGCTTAGAATACGGAGGACATCAAATTCCAAACATTAAACGAGGGGGTGTAATCCCAGATGCCTATGGGGGCCAAGCAAGTGACATAGATGAGAGACGGGGCCAAGGACAAGAAAGATCATGTGACCTTCAAGGCAACTGCTGCTGCCCTCAGCCTCAGGGCCTGGGAGACTGTTGGGAGTGGTGGGGACTGTGGCAATCTCGACAGTGCTCATTTAAATGAGGCACTTAAACTATGAACCCAGTGTTCTTACATCTTCTGATTTTTTTCAGAAAATATCTAGAAATCAAAACTTAAAAGCAAACATAAAAATAAAACAATTCCCAACAGGCCAGAAAGAAAACTGTGGAGGGCTGGATTGAGCCTATAAGCCATGGATTTGTAACCTGTGCTTTCAATCAAGAATTCCTCTACATCCCAGCTCTCCAGCTGGCCCTGTGGATTCAGACCCTTGGAAGCTGGAGCCCAGTGGATTCATCGTCTGTGAGGATGGAGAAAAACAGGAAGGTAGAGGGGTTTCTCTGGGAGCTAACAAAGAAAGATTTCTGAGGGCAGATCTCAAAATGTTCATCAGATTCAAGAGACATAAAACATGACAATTTAATGGTGTTTGGTGGAAACTGAAAATTCTTTAAGGTTCTAACTATCCTACATTGAATTCTAATACTTTTTAAATTATTAGATATAAAATGCTTATAATTTTAGGGGGAAATTAGACTTGGTAATTTATATTTCTTGTTTATACAGTACAATTTACTGATGAAAAAATGTGCTAAACTTATTGATTCATGACCATAATTGTTTAATTATTTATCATTGCAGAATGGTATTAGCATTGCTAATAATGCAGATGTGCACAAAGGCTGAGGAGTCAGACGCAGCTTTTGTTTGGGGGGCATGGGGCTCGGGGAAAGTTGTTTCAGGCCAGAGGGCAGGCTGCCTGAGACATGAGGTTCCAGAGCCATGCCTGTCTCCATGAAAATGACCACAGAAGAATTCTCCATCTGGGTAGCAGTAGAACTGTGGGGCCACACATGGATCTTGCCCCTCTAGATTCAGAGCTTGGGCCTGGGGATCAATTCTCAGCCACTGTAAGTGTCCTTTACTCTGCCCACAGCCCAGCTGGTCTCATCCACTCACGCTGCATGGCCCAGCTGACTTTACAGGGTCCAGGAGAGCTCAGTGAGAGCCAGGATCACAGAGGCTGGGAGGGGTCAACAGAAGGTTCTAACATCCCCCCAGACAGGCTATACATCCGTGTTCTTTACCATCACCTAAATCCAGAGGGGAAGTAAATCTTAAAAAAGTCAAAGGTGATGCAAGACTTCAACTCCCAGCCCTACTCTCAGAACTAGTAGATCATCTGAACGAACCTACCCATTTTACAGACAGGGAAACTGACTCTTAAAAAGAGGGCACAGATGTTCCAAGTAATAGTCGTCTGTAGCCTTCTGGAGAGAAGCTAGAGAAGTGGAGATGTCCAGAGGGCACGGAATTTGAGTGAGTCTGAATTTCAGAACAGAGGACTGGCCTGCAGACACAAGTGGGAGTTGTCAGCACAAATGTGCTGGGGTAGATTGAATTATTGGTCCCAATTCCTCACTGTCCCATGATAGAATCATCCATCCACATTCTTGCCACAGCTCACTATGGGTCAAACATGCTTCCTGGCCCCCTGTCCTTGGGGTCCACCCAAAGACCACCAACCAGGTGGTAAAATACACAATGGAAGAGGAAGCTTGAGGTGTTTGTGTGCAGGTGGTCTTGCTGGCTTGAGCTTCGGCTTCTGCCTCCAGAAGATCATGCCTGTGTCGCTGGGCCCCAGAATGAGGCAGAACTACTCCAGCCAACCACAGAGGCACAGATGAGAAATGCATGCTCACTGCTGTCTGACACTGTGTTACCTGTGTTTGTTACATGGCACTAGTTAACTGACAAGGTGAGCTTTCAAGCCGTGGGATTAGGTAAGATCACCCAGGGAGGGAGAGGAGTGGAAAAGAAAGCCAAGGAATAAACCTGACCAACTCAGCATTTAGAGTAGAGGACATCCAAGAGCCACTAGGCAGAAAGACAAACAAAAACATGACAGTGGGTAGTGGAGGCCAAGAAAGGCCAAGAAAGATTTCAAATAGGAAACCTACACAGTGCATGTTGCTAAGAGGTCAACTAACATGAGAGCAGGGAAGCCTATTGGATTTGTGCACATCAGGATCAGTATAGGGTGGAATCCAGTGATGAAGGCTGGGCTTCAGAAGCCAAATAATGAGCAACTGGTGACAAAACAATAGGTCCAGGGAGCTCAGACACCCAACAGCAGAGGGTGGACAAAAGTGTTTGGAAATTCTAAGGTGTCCACGTCCAGTGGCCCAGCAGTTGATAGGCAGAGCAGACAGGATAAGCTCCTTGTTGCAGACAAGTAATTGAAGGGCAAAGGGGATGAAGCAAAGCCTAGACCTGATGTGGAGAAGCAAGCAGCTGCACAGAGCAGCATCTGGGCCAGCCCAAGGAGCCTCGTGGCCCTGGTGTCCTGTCCTTCCCTTGTGTGCCCAGACTGCCCACTCAGAGTGCTCTGCCTCTGCAGGTCTCTGATGCCTCCCCTTGGGTCGTCTTGCCTCCTTTCTAGCTTAGCACAGGCCTCTGGAGGGCAGGTTCTGCCACTCATCCTCCCATGAGTTTGGCCCATGGATGGAAGGAATGCTGGCCACGCTGGCTGCCATTTGGGCCTGGATTTAAAATTCCTAAGTACCCAGCTGTGGCCCTGAAAGCCACTGCCATGGAGAGGTTCCCAAGCCCCCAAGCTTTAATGGTTCTAGCAGAAAAACTCTTCGTTTGGCCTGAAGCCCCCTCCCAAGGTGAGTGAGAAGCTCATGTATCAGAATGAATTGTTAAAAAGAAAAAGAACGTAATTGTCACACTGAATTTTTGTTGTGTTTGTTTTGGTGGTCTGGAGGGTTCTGCTGGGGCTACTCACGGTCATCTCTTTTCCCTTCCCCACAATGAAAAGGCAAGGCAACCCTGGGCATCTGAAGTGCATCACTGCCCCCAAACCCTCCAGCCTGGGAGTTTCAAACCCACTGAAGTGGATGAGCGGAGGCCCCCAGAGGGCACGGAGAGGGGATGGCGCAGTGCTGGGGCTGTGAATGCAGACATGGACACAGCCCGCCTGCCCAGAAGAGAGAGGCTTGACTTCCCCAATCCTGAGAAAAGGGTGCCATTTAGCCAAGTGGCCATAGGAACAGGCCAACCACACAAGCCCACGTCTCTCCCTGGTTTCCCAGTGCCTTCTAGCGCTGACCTTGTGCCTGGTCTGGGACAAGAGAAAAGGGGCCTTGGTCATGTCCACACAGTCCCTGCCAGCTGGGGTCCAGAGTCTCCGTCTGACTTGGAGAAAGTAAAGAAGGATGACTGCCTCTCCCCTCCAGAAGCTGCTGAGCAAATCTGTGCTCAAACACGCCTCCCTCCAGGGTGGGGAGGGGTATCTCCTCATCGTGTGGCTCCAAGAGAGGGAGGCCAGTGGACAGCAGGCGCCCTGGCACCCCGTTCTCAGTCCCTAAGGCTTCCCTCAACCTCCCTCTAAGGCTGGTTCCCACTCTCTGGAGGCACGACCACCCGCTGCCCCACTCTGTGGAGCTTGCTCTGAGCCCTGGCTTCCCTGGAAGCAGTGTCAGTTCATGACTTGTGCATTTCCAACAGCTTCGCCACTTGGTTTGGGCCAGAACTTTTATTCCCCTCAACACACGTGTTTGTCTCTGAATCAGTGAGCTCCCTGTTTATACAGAGCTTGCCACTTTGCTGTCTCTGATGCTCACTAAAGGCCATGTGTGCTAGAGTTCAAAGCCTGAATTTGGGGCTCAAACCCCAGCTTTGCCACTTACTAGCACACGTGATCTTGGCCATTCATTTGCCCTTCCTAGGCCTCAGTTTTCTCATCTGTGAAATGGAAATCGTAATCCCCATCACATAGAGTGTTGTGAGAATTTGACAGGATAAGATGTGTAGAGTACCCAAGGGCGGTGCTGAAGGGCTGAGGCAGGAGGGTGATAAGATGGAAGAACAGAACGCAGGGAGACAGAGATGAGGCACATTGCTGGCACCCTGGGAGGGGTGGTGGGGCCTGGACCGAGAGCACATGGAGACACACAGGCAACCCCTCTGCGCACAGACAAGCACTCATGTGTGTGCACACACTCACTCATCAGAGTGCACGCAGCCAGCACACAAACCCGCTCGAATAGGCTTATGTGCACACGTCTGCCCACACAGATACACACGTCCTCGCCTACGTACATATACACACATGAAATAATATCAAACAACCTTTACCAAGTGCTGCTATTGCAAAGCGCCCTTCCAAGCACGCTCCACATCTTCACTCCTTTCACAACAAAGCCCTGTGAGGTAGGGGCCTCATGATCCCCATTTCACACGGGAGTAAACTAAGCCTGGCTGTGAGGCTCCTGCCTGCTCCCGCAGGGACCAGGGCTCAGTCCTCGCTTACACCTGGGACCTGCAGCTGGCGATGATAGGAAAGAAGGATTGCAGCTCAACAGGAAGCAAAATGCCCTTCTGATTAGAAATGCCCCAGCTGGTCCCTGCCTTGGGGTGAAAGGCCAGGCCCTGAGGAACTCCCACAGAGCCTGACAACTCATGGAGGCCCAGCCCATCTGCAGCAGCCTCTGGCAGCCAGTTGCCTCTAACAGTGGCCAAGCCCCCAACCAGACACCCAGACGTAATGCCCACTTGCTGGCAAAGGGCCCCAGGGCTGCCTCCATTCCCTTGCAGGAGGCCTAGGGAGAGGGTGTGTACAGTGTGGCGAGTACAGGAGAGAGTGCCTTGAAAGGCAGAGGCTGAGGTCCTCCTGTGCCATGGGGTTCCCTGTCCCTGGTGCTGATTCAGGAGACACCCCCCCGCCCCGCCAACCACCTGGCACCTCTCACCCAGCCCTGTGCTGCCTGGCCCGCTCTGTCCCCTAAGCCCCACTTTTCAGGAGATCAGGTCTGGCTACGCCACCAGCTCCATCATGCACACATTCCCAAAATATTTGCTGAGTGTCCACTATGTGGTGGGCACAGAGCCACTTGATCCCTGGGCAGGAGCCTTTCACACACTCCTTGGGGAGAGTCGGGTGGGGAGAGCAATGTCTCCATTCTCCAGATAAGGCACTGAGCGAGGCCCAGGAAGAGTGCTGATCTTGCCTTGGGTCCCATGGGGTAGGCAGCTCTCAGCAACCCCCAGGCCTAGGGCCCAGGCAAGGGTTGTGCTTTTTCAATGGAATGTGCCTCTCACCGTGGTCCAGCGAGAACACGGGGCCAGACCTGCAGCACACAGCAGAGCCCAAGCCACGGGGAGCTGGGTCCAGCCAGGCTGCGTCCTCACTCCGAGTGCATGCTGGAACTCCGTGGCTAATGATGCTCAGCCATTCCCAGGACTCTGGTGAACACCCCTCCTCTCCAAGGTTAACAGGATAAAGGCTGGGTGAAGAAACTACTCATTTTCCCTGCTCGCAAAGAAGCAATTATGCGACTTTCTAACGTGGTTTCAAATATATTTTGCAAACTAGGACTCAGACAAATATTAATGGCAGCAAATTACAGTACTTAGCAGAATTATCACCTAGCAGAGAGGCGCTTTTAATCTATAAAAAATATCAACAAAAGATGTAAATATGAACCCCTCAATGGGTGGTGTATCTTGAAGAAAATATACATCTAATCTCACAGTGTGCTACCTCTAATACCTGGGGAGAAGGTTAACAATTCTGAGACGTTCCCCATGGCTAGAGAATATATTTTGATGTGGATTTGTGGATATCAGAGACTTTAAATCTATTGTATAATCATAAGGCGGGAGGGAGGAGCCGGCCACCTATTTCTCTGTGATAGGAAGGCAGCCCTTGAGGGCTGTTTAAATAGTTCCACTTCCCTTCCTGAAGCTCCTGGCTCCTGGGGCTTCACCAGGAACCGAAGGCCTCTCGCTGGGGGAGACAGCGCTGGTCGGGTCCTGGGCCCTGTCAGGGGCGGGGCTGAGCATTCAGTCCCATAGATGGGGAGACTGATGCAGGGCTGCTGATAATGGGGTAATGGAGCCTGTGAAAGGAAAACTATGTCAGTCTCACGATGTTGCTGGGGGTGTCCATGATATGAGACAGCCAAGAGTGAGACCTCAACTGTTGTAGGACGTGTATACGTGTGTGTGTGTGTGTGTGTGTGTGAGAGAGAGAGAGAGAGAGAGAGAGAAACAGAGAGAGAGGATTCCCTACGACACCATCACAGGATACCTGGGGCCCCTACAGTCGCCCACTGACTTCCCAGGGGCCACACGCAGCAGCAGGGTCCTGACAGCCCTCCTGGGCCTCCCTCTCCCTCCCTGTGGCTGAGACAGACCTGGGGCAAATATCCAAATAACCCCAACCAGCAGCCACAATCAAGGTAGAAGAATGGTCCTTGGAGGCTGTGAGGGAACAATGATCTAATCATGTTAACAGATGCCAATCCCCCATGTTATCCCTCGGACTCTGGGCCTCAAGCCAGAACTCAAGGCCTGGAGCAAACCCTTTCCCTTCAGTTCTCAGGGCAGGGCCCAGGGTCCCCATGGGCTCTAAACTGGGGCTCAACTGTAGTCTTAAAGGACCAGTGAGGAGAGATGTGTCATTTGGGTTTCACTATCTCCTAAACTTGTCCCCTAGATTTTTTCATACTCTCTTCTGTATGTCCCCATAAGGAAAGTTAAGCTGGACTTGAGTTTCATTGATTGCTATGAACTGTTGAAGCCTAATCCCCAATGTGATGGTATTTGAAGGTGAGGCCTTTGGGAGGTGATTAGGTCATGAGGGTAGAGCCTCTCTTTCCTCCATGTGAGGATACAGCCAGAAGGTGCTTGTCTGCAAACCAGGAAGAGCATTAGTGGTACCTTGATCTTGGACTTCCAGTCTCCAGAATGGTGAGAAATTTCTGTTGTTTAAGCCACCCAGTCTATGGTATTTGTTATGGTAGCCTGAGCAGACTAAGACAGTGATTCATATTACCAGTATATATTATATATTATATAATATTATATATTATATATATAACACTGGATAGTAGATTTGTGTTCACACATCACCAAAACCCCTCATTTCTTTACTCATTATTTCTTACTGTTCCTTTCCACTAGGGAGCCTGACTCACCATCCACTACGGCCAGCCCACTTTCCCTCACACACACGCACACACACACACACACACACACACACACACACACACCTTCACCAGTAACACCCCAAGGTCTCCCCTAACTGCCCCTTCTTCAAGGAGCCTTCCTACCAGCCCCTGCCCGTCCCCACCCTCCCCTCCATTATTCATTCACATTTTCCTAGGCATTCTCTCTCCTCTTGGAATTCACCACATAAATATTACATTTATCTATGTGTTTCTTAAAAATTAGTGTCTGGTTCCCACCCCTCTCCCTGGAGACAGAAAGCACTAAGAGGGCAGGGACCTGGGCTTTTGTTTGTCTGGTTTTTGTGATTCCATTTTGGCTCACTGGCATCTCTCCAGACCCCGATATCCATATTTTTTGATGAGTGGGTGAGTTTGGATACACCCCATGGTGGCTGGCCCTTTCCTTCTCCTGGTTGATAACAGCATCACTAAAGAAACTGCTTCTCTAGGGCTCTCATGTGGAAGCCATGCCCAGAAGTGTTTTTGGAGCCTGTGTCTCCATCTGTTTAGATATCATTCTCACGTTCTGCCCATAGGTGGAGAGAACTTCCCAGCAAAACCCCTATCCATACACACCTGGGCTCTCAGCCTGCCCTGCAGTTCCTGTAAGCCATCCGCAGGACCTCCCATCCTTACCTATCATATTCCCAGCATGCCCTGGGCTTCCCACAAACCATCAGCAGGGCCTCCCACTCTTACCCACCCACATTCCCAGCATGCTCTGGGGTTACCACAGCCATTTCCATTCATGACCTGGGGTCAAAGCCACTTCTGGGGTTACCACTGCTTATCTCCAAAAGGAGTTGGGGCGTTTGTAATTCAGCTGAGGCTAGCTCATAAAACCACATTATAAGACAGCTACTTAAACAATTATGACTGTTTATTGTTTTTCTTTAAAAAGGAAGTTATTCTTCATAGTTAATTTGTTCTGCAACCCATGAGATTTATCTGGCTTGGTTAGCTCTCTCGGCCGCCACCACTTGTTATCTACAACAACTTTTATTCATCTACTTCACTACCTTCAGTGAGCTGTCTGCAGGAGGCTGGGCCAGGAGGGAAGGAGGCTCAACAGCTACAGTGCGGAATGGAGGAGGGGGAGGTTATACCTCTGGCTTCTGGGTGGGGGAAGGGAACTGTGACTGGGGGCCCGATGGGAAATTTCTGCCACTTGTATGAAAACTGGGCCTTTTTACTTGCCGTTTGGAGCTGCAGCTTCAGAGTAAATGCTTTTTGTGAGGACACCAATCTATTGTGCACTGAACGGGCTTCAGTTCCTGACCCTGTGGGACCTTAGGCAAGTCACTTAACCTCTCAGTGCCGCAGCCCCCTAGCCGTAAACTGCACATGCCAGGCCCATCCCCACCTCTCTCACCACCTATTTCCAGAATTAATTGGATAATGCTCACATAGTGCTTTGAGCTTCCCAGAAAGAGGGGCACCTGAAACACGGGACAATTATTCTAATTATAACTGCCTCAGACCTGTGTACATAATTTTGCCTTTTAATGTTATCTCTGTACATAATGGTTGAAGAGGAAAGGCCACTTTTCCCAAAGGGGATGGTTTTAAGAAGCTCCATTTTCAAAAAAGAACGGAGCTTATAAAATAGAAGCACATTCACTCCTGCCGGCGCTTGTAAAACTTCCCTCCAGCCAGTCCCCGCAGACAGCCTCTGAGGTCTTCAGCCATGATTGGCGGGAGCAGCCAGACAGGGAAACGTGGCTCCTTCCCCAGGGACTCAGGCCACCGGAAGGGCATCGTGATGAAGGTGGCCACTTCCCTCTTTGGTCTCTAAAATGGGTTGGTGTGGGGTCCTCTGGGCACACAGTGGGGTGGGCCAGCTCATCGTAGAACCAGCTCTGTGCTCCATCTTGGTCAGGCCAGCCACGGTCCACTTGCCTAATTCATGGCTAGGCCTGCGCTGCTGTGTCTGCACTGCTCCTTCAACACACAGCTTGAAGTTCAGGGCTGGATGCAGAGCCAGTTAGAATTGAGCTAGCTAACCATGTTGGTGTACACAGACAAGAGGCAGAGAAGGTACAGAGAGAAGCGAGGGGTGAAGCTGGGCGGGCCCGGGAGAGGGCTAGAGAGAAGCTGCAGAGGAAGATCCGGTTCCCCTGGGGCTCGTGGTACCCATGCCCCTTATTCTTCCCATTCTCCGAGCTCCTTCAGTAAGCCCCTGTGACTAGAACTGAGGAAGCACACTTCCGAGCCTGGCAACACAGCTTCCCTCCCAAAGTTGCTCCCTGGGTCGAGCCATGGCTAGATGCTATAGAGACAGGGCTGTACCACTCGGGGGATTGCTCGGAAACCGGACCTTCCCCCACATCTCAGGACCAGCAACAGCAGCAGAAGCCCACCATTCACCAGTGGCAGACTCTGTCCTGGACACAGACACACATTGCTTCATCTAAACTCACAGGGGCCAGATGAGGGGGTGCTAGCATCACCCCAGGGAAGAAATCAAAACTGCCAGAGTTGAAGAACTTGTTCACAGGGCCGAATAGTAGGGAACCCCGGGATTTGAACTAGTTCTCTCTGACTCCTGACCTCAAGCTCTTGCCACCCGCTCTACTGCATCTCAAGATCCTGCACCCCCTCCCTGATGCCTGCCACCCCAAGGGCACAAAGGGTAGACTCTGAGGCAGCAGGTAGCCCAGCCCCCACCTGGTGACCCCCGTCCGTGGGACAAGCTAAGTTCTTTCCAAGCCTTGGCTCTTCCGTGAGCCAGCTGCTAGTTTTTGGCCAAGGTATCTACCTGGTCCGGGCTTCCTCAGCTGTAAAATAGGAATAATAATATTTCTTAGCAGAACTTTTGTGGAAATCAAATAAAAGAACATAAAGAGCTTTGTCAGCTCAGAACTTCTGCATGAACGTGAGCTCTTCATCCTTGTGCCTCCTGACTCCACTGACGGTCTCCAGTCTCCTTTGTAGGAAGCCAACAGACGGATGTCACCAGCGTGGCCCTCAGATCCGGAATTCCCAGGGACTGAGGCGGGAATCGTGATGGGGCCTTGCCCTGCATGGCTCCCTGTCTGAACTCGTCTCATTCTCATGAAGTCAAGCCCTGGATCTTCAGGGAGTCTCACCCAGGAATGTCAGGAGAGGGGTCTCAGGACAGGAATCTACAGCAGGGCTAGCCTTATTGAATTGGAGGTGATGGTGTGATCCATAAAACCAGGTGCTGTCACCTGGGGCTCCTCCCAGGAAGTCCCCAAGTCAGTGTGTCCCTTTGGGGAGCAAGGCACAGATGAGAGCCCCCAAGGGCATTTCTGCACACCACATCTCTGATTGGCTGTGGCTGAGACCCATCCCATCCAAAGGTCTGGAAGAACCACATTTAGTTCAAGCTAGAGAGTGAGTTTGATGAACCAAGAAAGCATCTGTCAAGCTACCTGCCAGCCTTCGCTGACGGCCAAGCCATATGCTGAATGTCGGGAGGACCAAGGTGGGACATAGAGAGAGGGAATGTGAGGGTCCAACCTTGGGAAGCCCTGAGTCTGCAGGGGAGGCTAAGAGGAATCCTCGCCTTACTTGGGCCCAGGAGAGGCTGAGGCTGCTGCGCAGGGAGGAGGGGCAGGAGAGTGATAAGCTGGAAGAAGGAAGGACTGGTTAGAAGCAGAGAGGCTACCTCTGCCTGCCAGGCCAGCTCGTGCAGGTCCAGGAGTGCAGGGGATGGGTGTCGGCGCACTGTGTGGCAGGATGGGCAGGCTTGTTTGGCTGTCCTGGGATCATGGGCAAGTCACTAACCTTCAGGGCACTGTCACTTCCTAAGCGATAAAACAGCATCAGAGGACTGTGGGGAGGAAGCATATCATCATTATGCTGGTTTTTATGACTGGCAACTAATAATGATTGCTAACTGCACAGAGCTGAGTGCTTTATAGGAATTATCTAAGTTTAGCTTCCCCCAAATCTTATGAGACGTACTATTCCCATTTTAGAGAAGGGGAAATTGACACATAGCAAGATGGTGTAATTTGACCAAGACAAGTTAATGCTGGGTCTGGATTTGAACCCCAAGCCTTTCTACTTAATCAGGCCCTTAGCGCAGAACCAAGCTCACGGCTGGGAGACGATGTGAATCGGCACTGGCTGGAGGAATAGAACGTAAGCCACACAGGCAATCTTTAATTCCCTGGTAGCCAAATAAAAGAATCGAGTGAAATTAATTTTAATAATGTATTTTATTTAATCCAACATATCCAAAAGATTATTTAACATGTATTCAGTGTAAAAAATATTGAGCTATTTTACATTCTTTTTCTCCTACTAAATCGTTAAGATCTGGTGTGAATTTACACTTCCAGCCACTATTCAAGCACTCAAAAGCCAAATGTGGCTCCTGATGGACAGCACAGGTAGAAGTTACCCTTCAAAGCAACACTCTTGGAGGGGAAAGGAGGTGTCATTAATAATTAAGAGGAGGCAGTGCTTCCCTGGTGGCGCAGTGGTTGAGAGTCCGCCTGCTGATGCAGGGGACGCGGGTTCGTGCCCCGGTCTGGGAAGATCCCACATGCCGTGGAGCGGCTGGGCCCGTGAGCCATGGCCGCTGAGCCTGCGCGTCCGGAGCCTGTGCTCCGCAATGGGAGAGGCCACAACAGTGAGAGGCCCGTGTACCGCAAAAAATAATAATAATAATAATAATTACGTGGAGGCAGCAGGCATAAACCCGGACACCCCAAAAAACCAGTCCCGGTGGATGCTTGGGAAAGGCAGGTCCCCACCTCCGCAGCCTGAACCTCCCAGGGCCTGCGCTCCCTCCCACCTGCACCATCTCTCCTCCCTTCCTCTGCCTTAGTAATCTTTTCAATGAGCCTGTCAGTGCCTTTGTTAGTCCACTCTATTTTATACGTGTCTGCCCTTATCCTTATTACTTCCTTTCTTGTTTCCTTGGGTTCGTTCTTTTTCCAATCTCTAGAGTTGAATTTGTAGCTCATGTGCTGTCAACCTTTCTTGTTTCCTGATAAATATATTTAAAAGGCATAAATTTCCCTCGATGTACTGCTTTCTCTGTGTCTCACACATGACATGTAGCATCCTCAAGATCAATCCATTCTAGGTTCTCCTAATTTATTATTTGTTTTAAATATGTTATTTAGCTTCCAAACACATAAGAATTTTTAGCTATCCTTTTGCTTTTAATTTCTAATATTATTCCATGGTGACTAGAGCACATCATATATACCTTAATGATCCCTTGGAATATATGGTGACTTCTTTTACGGCCTATCACATGGCTTATTTTTGTAACTGTTCTGCTGTTGGGCCATTCCCTTCTCCTAAGAAGCCATTCACTGCTAGGTACAGCTTCTTGAAAGCACCAGTTAATTCATGGCATCCCTTGTCCGAACCCATCCTTAGCTACAAGCCAGGCCTCGCAAGTCCCCCAAGTCTGAGGTTGGCCTCAAGATCTCCCCATGACCCAGCCCCTCCAGCTTCAGGCACCACTTCCACACTCCCTTCCCTCCACCTGCCTGCCCTAAGGGTTCAGCCATGGCTGTCACTCTCCTGGGTCTGCATCAAAGAAACCCCAGGTCAAGAAGGAGCCACAGAAGGAGTCCCACTGGGCAGACAGCTGGGACAGGGAGGGCAATTTCCTGTGCATCCAGCGAGCCATCAGTCGAAGTAAACAACAACGGTAATAATAACAGCTCCCCCTTAATGAGGACTTAATGTAAGACAAGGAGCTGAGAGCTTTACGTGAATGTATTACCTCATTTAATCCTAACAACCTCAACAGTATCCATAACCTATATATTACAGCTGAGAAAACAGGGGCCACAAAGGAGGGGTCACTTGCCCAAGGCTCGGTCTGGCTACAAACCTGGAGAACTAGGCTACCCCACTGAGAACATGAGAACAAGAAAGGAAAATCAGGATAGGAAGGCAAAAGGGATTTTCCCAGGCCCCAGAGGCAGTCAGTGGGGTCTTGGGGTCAACCAGTCATCCAGGGTCTACTCATCACCTCCAAGAAAACAACGGGCAGAACCCAGAAAGCCTCGCTGCCAAGAAAGCGAGAACCGCCTCCCCAGGGACAAGGAGCCCACGAAGCTGGCAACCCCAGAAGGAGGTCGGACCCATTTTTATGTAGTCAAGACAGAGTTCCCATCACCTCAGAACACCTCATAGTGACCCCCACAGTCGGGGGACCTGGAAGGGAACAGATGGCGAGCGGCACTTGCGATTTGCTCCTGGACTTGTTTCCCTCCATCGGGTGCCAGAGGGAGCCCAGAGCATGTGGAAAATTTACCGACAGGCGGGTAGACCCTGACTCCATCCTCACAAATACAACCCAGATAAAGCCATACACAAGCTCCGCCATGGTCCAGACACCTCGTTCCTATTTCTTCTTCCCCCCAGAGCCAAGCCCGCCAAAGGTCATGTACAAGATAGAATTTGACACAATAAGACTCCACTCCCATGTTAATGCCTCTCAGATCGGGCCTGCAAAAAGTGAAATAATAAATTTAGGGAAACAAGCAGAATGACCTGTCTGGTTGGTTGGTTTTTCTAGATACCATCTACATATTTTAGAAACGTACAACCTTCTAATAGAAATGAATAAACTACTCAACCATAAAGTTGCTATAGAAGATATGCTTGTTCTGATTCGAAAGGGCATCTGCTATCTGCAATATTGATAATACTTTTCAAATTTCATCTGCTTTTGTTTGCATTCTGTGTCGTCTGTTTAAACACACTGGGAATAATAATGAATCCCTGCATTATCTCTACTTTTTCAAGGCCGAACATATAACTTTATCACAAAAATAATTAAAATTCTTTGGCACTCTTGTATCTTTTCCATTAAACGTTATCAACCAGTGACAATAAACTAACATGAGCCCAAGGCTGGCCATGGGCTGCCTTTACAAAGAATGCATTTGTCCCCGGGCAAGAGACATGAATTTTCAGTTTACAGGGTCAGACAATCCTGAAGTTTTTTACAGAAGGAGACCACAAATCTATACCTCCTGTCCCCTAACAGGGGCTGGCGGTGGGCACGGGGCGCCCCATAAATTCTCAGGCAAGAATACACTTTAATAGGCAAAAAACCTTGGCAGCTTAGTAATTCTGAGTTGCAAATTTAAATATTTTACATATCATTAGACATTAAAAACAAAGATTTATGCGGCTCGTCTCTGCAGAGTGAGGACCCTGTTGACTTCACCCACAGCCATGAATCTGCGTGAGCTTCATTAGCTGAGCATCTTCAGCGAAGGAAGCGCTTCGAGTGGAGGCTGCCTCTAAATCACAGCTTTTATTTTCCCGCCATCAGGAGGCACTTGAGGAGACCCCTCCCCTGAGCAAGGCCTCCACCAGTACCCTGACCTGCAATGGCAGTGACCGTAGGCAGGACCCAGCCTCCCCACCTGGCCAGGCCCAGCAGGCAGGAGCCCCTGCTCTACAGCCTCGGGCCCAGGGGCTCCCTGCCAGGATGCACTGTGCAGGGAGGCTGGGCTGGGGGCCTGCTGGGTACTTCTCAGAGGCCAGTTAACACACATCCCTGGGCCCTTGGTTGACAGCCTCAGATGAGGAAGAGAAGGAGAGGGACGGGGAGAGGGAGACAGAAGAGGTAGAACTTCCCACGGCCACAGGCTGTGCTCCTCAATGGCCTGGCCCACAGCGTCCCACTGCACAGCTGTGGCTGACTGTCCCCTGTGCCCAGGAGTCCCTCCTTGATATACCCACACTTGTCTCAAAAGCCTTCCTACACTTCAAGTTGTTCACAGCCCTCACTAGGTAGGAAGACCCTCAGCTCCCAGAGGCCTCCAGCCCATTCCCTCTGGTGCCGTCGCTCAGGATTCTCCCAGCCTCCTCTCCGCACCCGACCCAGAGGCTCCTGGGCTCCAGATTTCCTTCCCCCTCAGCCCAGGAGGACCCTCCGCAATGTCCTCAGTCTATGCTTTCCCAGCGTCTTGTGCTCCGGCAGGGGTCCCTCACTGGCCTTACTAGCTGTGTCTTTTACTTTCTATGCGTCTGATGCTTTGACATCTGGGACCGCGCTGACCCTGGAAGCACTGCCCCTTCCAGGGCTACCTCTACCATCCCTAGAATAGAAAACGACTATGCAAGCTAACCAAGCCAGAGCCCACACCCCCAACCTCATCCTTTATCTGGGCCACTATGCCCCTGCCCTTATCGTCCAGGGAACTAGGGACAGCCTCTACTCCCCAGAACCCACCGAAATTATTCAAACTAGCCAATCCCAAGCCTGCTTACCCTGCCTTGCCTGTTCCTTCCTGTGGAAACCATAGTAAAGGCTCCTGCCCACATTCTTCCCTCACCCCCTCTGCCTCCTGACCGACACTTGTGTTCCCCCATGTGGCCCTGTGCAGTGTGATGTGCCCCTTCCTCTTGAGAACTGTGATAAACTACTGTTTCAATGACAATCATCTCCTGATCTGTTGGCCTTATCATACCTCAAATTTTCTATTAATACACTATGTCTTAAAACAGAGCATACAGCGGGTGGACATGAGTATTTATACTAAAGCATTTAATATATTTGTCTTTTGATGGAGCATGAGCTGTCTGGATGCCGCAGCACACCCCCCGCTTCCTCTTTTATCATGTGCATGCTCCTTCCCGACCCAAAGGCTCATGAGTTGGGATCCCGGCCGGTAGGCTGGCTCTTTTGGTGGCTGAAGTGTGAGGAGGAGGGAATGATGCACCCTTTGGGGATGGTGGGGAGCAATGTGCTCCCGGGGGGTTGGGCCCTGGTGGGCTTAGGACATGGAGGAAGAGTGGGTTTGGTTTGGTTTGGTCCTGGACAAAACAGCAGCACCACTGTGTGCCTCCAGCCCAGCTTCATTCTGTGGAGTCTGTGTAGATCTCTTCAGACCTCAGCGGAACCCAGAAATACCAGCAAAGCCCGCCCCAGCCTGAGACGTCATCTCACTCAACACCTTCCTCTTCCTCACCCTCACGTGGGGAAACTGGGTCCCAGGGACAAGAAGGGATGGGCACAGAGGACCCAGGAGCTGTGTCCTTCTGGGTACACGTGGAGGATGCCATGTGTATCCTCCCACATGTAGTGGGACTCTCCACTGTCATGCCAAGTCCCACTAGCAGACAATAACAGAACAAAAAAGACACAAGTCCACAAAACAAAACAGAGAGAATGGGGAGAGCTGCAATGGCAAAGAAGAGATTTTGACAGAAGTTTGAGAGATGGAGCAGTAACAACTGAGTGAGTGGGCCAGGGGGACCGGCAGGTGTCCCTGCAGCGGGGGCCACTTGGGGACCGGAAGCACGGGTCTTTCTGGGTGTGGGGTGTGACAGAGAGTCAAATCAGTCGAGAGAACACCCCTGCCATGCCAACAGAAAGTGGAGCTGGTTCTCTGGAGAAGCTGAACAGAGGCGGCAGATTCCATGATGAGAGCAAGGGGTACAAAGAAGCTTCACAGGGCACCGTGAGCCCCAGGACTCCAGACTGATGGCTGTGCTCATCTACCCACTTCCTTGCCCACAAGAGATGGCAGGGTTTTTCATACCACTGAGACCTGTAGCAAGTCCTAGTTGCCCACAGAGAGGCCCCAGCTGGCCAGCCCTGCACACCAACCTCCCAGGGAGAGTCCTTACTCCTTCACACCAAGATACACAGGGACAGCCAAGGGCCACCAGACATCTAAAGACATTCTCCAGTGTGAGACACAGTTGCCAGAAGAGGAACTTGGGAGAGATGGAAGCAACGCAGGAGCAGCAGAGATGCCTACAGAGCTCTGGAATGTTTCTCTCACGTAATTGAAACTCTATGCCCACAGAACTGCAACTCCTCACTTCCTCTCCTGTCCCCCTCCACCCCCAGTAACCACCATTTCACCTTCTGCTTCTATGAGTTTGACTTCTTTTGATGCCTCATATAAGTGGGATCGTGCATTTGTCCTTCTATCATTGGCTTATTTCACTTAGCTTAATGTACGCTTAAAAATTTGTTAAGACGGTAGGGTTCATGTTACGTGTTTTTCACCACAGTTTTCTAAAAGAGAGGAACTGCCCACAAAGTTGTCATTAGTGCCTCAGAAAAGTAAGAAAGAACATGACTCCATGAAATAGTAACCAGAGACTGACAAAAAGACATTCACTAAGGAAGGAAGGAAGGAAGGAAGGAAAGAAGGGAGGAAGGGTTTTTTAAAGAGTTTCTTAAAATTAGAAATATAAGGGCAAATTTTTAAAACATCAGGAGAATGGTTGGAAGTTAAAGAAAGGAAATCCCTCCGAAGTGGAACAGAAAGAAAAAAGATGAAAATGGGAGACAATAGATTGGAGGATGAGGTGGAATGGAAGCCTGACAAGAGTTCAGAAAGATGTGATGGAGAAAAACCAAGGCAGAACACTTTGAAAGAAGTGGAAGTGATCAGAGAAACAACTGGAATTGAAAGACATAAGTTTCTAGACAGAAAGAGCCCATCATTGCGGGATTTCAGAGTGGACAGATAAAGAAAGGATCTGAAAGCTGTCAGAGAACAAAACAGGCCACGTCTGAAAGACTGGGACTAGGAAAGGCCTCACTCAGGGTTCTCAAACACCATCCTGCTACCAAGATGACCATGGGGCAATGCCTTCAACACTGGGATGGAAAATGCCTTCCACCTAGAATTCTAGATCCAGCCAAATGGCCAGTTAAGAGGGAGGATGTACAGACTACACTCCAAACAGCAAAGTCTGAAAAAAACTATTTACCAGGCACCTTTACTCAGAAAGTTACTGGAGGGTGTGTTCCACCAAAACGAAGGGATAAACCAAGAAAAAGGAAGACAGTGTATGAGAAATAAGAGGGTTACAGTCACTTCCCAGGCTGATGTGGAAGGGAGACACCAGGAGAGCAGCTGAGCCCCATTCTAGAGAGCAACCAGCCAAGCCAAATGCTCCCTGTGAAGGGAGACTTCAAGGGGAAAAAAATGGAAATGTCAGACAGCCTGATATGTTGACAGTTGTGATAGGAGTTTACAGTTCTGGCGGGAAATTTGGGCTTAAATTACATTCTTTTTAAAACAGTAGAAACAGCAACAAACAAAAACACAATTAGAACAGCTAAAAGAGTAGAAGATGGCTGCCCTGGGGAGCCAGAATGAGGGTGTGGAAGGGCAGGACAGAGACTATAAGTGAAAGTGTTTTTCACTTAGAAGCCATCTCATGTTTTAAATTATGCATGTATGTTTGCTACACACAAATTAAATGTATAAAAAGGAAGTTGTATTTAAATAGGATTGTGTGTTAAGATAGCTCAAGGATAAATTCTCTTCAGAAGTGTGCCTCAGTGCTGGCAGAAGCAGGGTCCCACTCCTGCATCTCTGCAATACCTGGCATGGAGTTAACCAGGTCCAGATGGGGCCAAAACGTACAATCTTGGGAGAGAAATGAAGCATCATTTCAGGGCTGGACAGCCTGGTCTCAGATGCACCCTTCTCAGGTCCTCAAGAGATGGACACCTGGCTGGCCAAGGAGGTGAGGGCTCCCGAGACCTGGGAGAGGGCACAGCCCTGTGGCCTAGACTCTACTTTGTACCCTCTCTGGGATGTGTTCACTGGGCCCCAGGCACCAAGGTGAGGATCCAATCTGGGCCCCTGCAGCCCCAGGGTCTCCGGAAACCTCTCTTCCTCAGGAGCCACAGGAAGGTAGGGCTGCTGAATGCTGCCCGAGGCCCTTACACACTGTCCTTCCCTCCCAGGAAGAGGGGCTTCTGGCTCCGCTGGAGCCAGAAATCCATACTGCTAATATGATGAGATTGTCCTCCCTCGGAGATGGATTTTTTTCCAATACCCCAGCCAGAAAGCAGGCTGACTTCCTGTGTCAGCACATTCCCCCGTCCTCACAAGCCAAGCACACGCCGGCCTGGCCCCACAGGGAGCCAGGACGCCCAGCCCGTCCCGGTGGTGACAGCCATCCACCTCTGTGCACAGCCCCCTGCCAGTCCCAAAGGCTGCATCCTTCCTTCTCTCTTCCCCCAAGCGGTGGACACCACCGTCCCCAGCACTCACAGGAAGGAAGGTCACGCTGAGGATGAGTGCTGGGGGGGCCAGAGAACCCAGGGCCCACTCTCTCTACCGCACTGCAGGTGCCCTTCCTGGTGCAGTGGCCTCAGCCGCCTCATGCTGTGGCCTTGACCCCCCCAACTCCTCCAGGCAGCGTGGTCAGGGCCTTAGGCTGGGAGAACCCAGAGGCGTGGGCCATCAGATTGGCCTTCTGGTGCCTGGAAGCTGCCGACATGCAGTGTCAGCCGAGAGCAACACCAGGAGCTCCCACTGCCCCGGCACCGCCCCTCCTCACCTCCCTTCCCCCTACTAGGCAGACCTTCAGCCTTCTGGTTCCTCAGCTGTGTTCCTCCCGCTCTAGCCAGTATTACTATTTTTTGTGATCTTTGGGATTGAAACAAAAAGGATTTTTCTAATGGCATTCCCCTCTGGCCCTTGGCAGCGGAGGGGCCGAGGGAGGGGAGGGGGCTTGAAGACTTGGGACAAGGTTAGGAGCGGAGACCAGGCCAACGCAGGGCTTGCAAGCACACACACACGGCCCCAGGCCTGGCACTGTAGATCTCATTCAGCTGCTGGAGGAAGCCCCCCTTCCTTCCCCCAAGCCCCATGCCCAGGCACCTGTGCCCCAGAGGCCTGTGGGCATTTCCCACGTGCAAGGTGCCATCCTTCCTGTGCCCATGTGTGCATGGACCTCTGTCTGGCACTGCGGGGACTGTTGAAGGAGGCCTGACCCAGCCTCAGAGGAACCCACGTTCCGATGGGAGGAGACAAGGAACATGGAGGGCATAGGCCAAGGTGGGCACAGGTGAGCAGGCTGGTCCTCAGGGTCTACAGAATGTGTGAGAGAGTGTGCATGTGTGTATATGTATATGTGTGCATATGGGTGAATGTGAATATAATTGTGAGTATGTGTGTTGTGTGTGTACATAAGTAGAGGTACTGTGAGCTAGTAGGAGCATGTGTGACTATGTCAGAGAGAGAGAGTGTGTGTGTGTGTGTGTGTGAGAGAGGGAGAGAGAGAAGGAGAATGTGGGAGCATCCCCCTCCCTGCCAGTGACGTCCCATGCCACTGATGGTGTGATGTGACTGCCATACCTTGTTAACTCCTGAAGGCACCCTTCTCATATTCAGCTACATGAATGGCATCTCTACTGTGGTTCAGTGCATAGCCTGTGCAAATGTATACCACAGCCCCACTCGGAGACCTAATATCACCACCACCCACTGAATATATAAGGTGAGGTCACACAAGGCCCAGGCAGCCCTCCTCAACACGCTTACAATCACAGTGCCAGGGCCAGCCCTTGGTTCCCTTTTAAAGAGACCACAGGGATCTTCCCAACAGCCTCAGTCTTGTACTTGAGATCTCTTCCACCATGTTTCACCATCCCAGGGGCTGTCAGGACAGTGACTGCTTCCTTGTTCTGGGGGTAGGGCAGCCAGGGCGGGTGTGAGTGGGCCTCGGGTATGGATCTGTGGGCTACAGGAAAGAGATTTCAGATCAGGGAATAGGAACAGAGGGTGGTGGCCAGTGTAGACAGTTTGGCCACAGACTCACTGTGCAACGTTACCACCTCTGAGCCTCGGTTGAGGGACTGGACTCCGGGGGTCTGTCCCGAAGGCCCCCTCCCTACAGCTCTCCCGAAGGATCAGCATCCCTTGGCTCCTACTGAGCTGAGTGGGAGCCAAGGATCGCTGGGTTTGGGGTCCTGCCTGCTGCCCTGTGCCTCTCTCCGTGGCCTCTTCCAGAGTCTTCTCATCATTGACTTAACACTGTCGGCTGAGCACATCACCTTTAATAATGTTGTGAGGGCACTGACGGGGGCATGCTGGCCCCTAACACACCCAGGCCACACTCCTGGGTGAGGAGAACGTCAGTGGCTGGCAGGGCTGGGGGGCAGGAGCCCCACTCTGAGACCCCATGCTCCCCTAACTCCAGAGCCTCCGTCTCATGTGTGGGCCAATCAAGATTCAAGTATTCATGTTCCTAGCTTCCTGGGACCCCAACCAGCCCCGCAGTCCAGGTGGGAGTGAGGTGGGGGGTGGGTGCAGAGGAGAGGGGCCGGGATGTGGCAGCAGGAGGGCAACTGAGCAAGAAGCTGCTCAAAACCCGCCTGCCCCACTCTCCCCACCCTGCTCCAGGCTCACAAAGGGCCTGCCTCCCCTTCGCTTCCTATTCAACCATATCTCTCCATTGTCAATAAAAGCCATTTTTAAGGTCAACTATCTTCTTCCATCAACAGCCAACTCCACATAGCTCTGAAGGAATCAGCCCCAGCACCACATCGTGAAATAAAAATTAAATTGTAGTTGGGCTTTTAAATCAACTCAATTAAAATAAAGAGATTCTTGGCTTGATATAGGGAAATATTTGTATTTCCAATTCTATTTATTAATACATTGACATATGTGCTATTTTTTAAATGTAACACTAAGTGCACTTTCTGTCAATGCCATAGATTTTTTAATAGACTGAGAAAATGCATTTCATTTCTTCTTATTTTCCTTCAATACATCATTTGGTTCTGCTTTTTTGCCTGCATGAAATTCATTTTCTAATGGAAATATTTGTTTTGTAAATCAAATATGTATTATGCACAAAATGCAAAGCACAAATTAAATTATGTTAATGAAATGAAAGAGATATGAAATGCATATTTCATGGACAAAACATAACCTCAGCAAACAACCATTTCTTGATAAAATCTTTAAACACAATCTCATTCTGTGACAGACATATTGTTAAAGTAGATAGCACCTCATTTAAATGGTTTCCTTTAATATTAGTGCTTAGTATATAATTGTAAATAACTTTTGGGATGAAAAACCAATAATGAAATACTGTCTTTAATAGTTTGCTATTGATGTCAGCATAAAATTTGTCGTAGTTGAATATTGGAAATTGGGAGTGCATAGAAATATTCTCAAAAGCTGTAAATGATTGCATATTTAAATAGAGCTGACTAAGGCAAAGATGTTATAGATATTAGTAATAGGCAGAAAATTATGCTGACCTAACATTATTTGACAAAACCCACTGTTTTAAATTATATATTGGTTACACTTAATGAATAATAGATTTTGTAGGTGTTGTTTCTCCGATCATAATGCTGATGATATGATATGTCGGGGATTTCTTAGTCATCTTCTTGACAATAAACACAGCCTCGGCTCACGAAGGTCGAGCGAAAGGCCACTGGATGGCAGGTCAGTGCTCTCTGCTGGACAAGTGTTCCCCAGGGAGGAGCCACCCAAGACGCGGATGGGGCCATAGAGACTGTTCCGTGCCCACCGGCAAACTGGCTGGCTTGATTGGACCCAGCCGGAGATGGGCCAGGCTCTCTTGGGTGGGACCTGTTGGAAACTCCGGCCAGAAGTACAGCCTCACTGGGAATGCCAACACTGGGGAGTGACAGGGTCCTGGCTCCGAGTACAGAGAAGCCACCAAAGGACATTCATCTTCCCCCATGTCACCTTTATCACCACCACACAGAAGATGGGAAACGACAGCTTATGTGTACAGAGGCCAAGCATGATCATGACCGGGACAGACTGGGCGAGAAAGGTGACCATGGCCACTTGGACTTCCTTGCTCCCTGCTGTGGGCGTGGACACACACACACTCACATGCACTCACAAGCACATGGTTACACTCACGCTCACACCCCTCTAGGCCACCTGGGTTGCCTACAGATGTTCAAAGGGCTTTTTGTGATTTGCAGCCATGAGCAGCAGTCAGGATCCCGTCGTCCTGCACTATCAGAGCCGCACGGGGCACTTGCCGGAGATCCCAGACCCTCTGTCCTCAGGGTCTGCTCAGAACACAGGGATGTCACGGGTGTGTGTGTGTGTGGCACATGCTTTGTGAGTGCCCTGTCATGTGTGTGCTCTCACAGCTGCATGTCTGGGGGCGCGGGGCAAGTGGGTGTGGCATGAGGAGGGCGGTGCAGGACAGAGAGGGAGTGAGGGAGTCGCGGGAGGGAGGCCGGTGTGAGCAGCCAGCTCCTCGGGTTCTTGCCGGTGCTTCTGAAAAGCAAGCACTTAAGACTCGGGATTTCACGGAGGAGGGGGAAGAAGGAGAAAAGAAACAAGAAGTCTTGAACTCCTCTGCCGTGTTTTCCTAACACCATGCTTTCCTAGCCCCTTCTTCCCGAAAAGTGAGCATCTGAGCCCTAAGCCTGGAGCAGGGGCTGGACCCTCTCCCTGTTCTGACCGTGCCCTGCTGTGTGGCTTTGGATAGGTCACTCCCCCTCTCTGTGTCCTCATTTACCAACCTGGCAAAGGGCAGCCTCAGTGATAGCCAAGGTCCTTCCCAGTTCTGCAGTTGATTTGAAGGCACCACGCCTGCCCCAAGACTTAAGCTCTACCCAGCATAGTGCACAAGGTATCAGACCCTCAGGGTCAACCGTGACATTACTGGGACGGCTGTGCTTCGGGGTCAAAGGGAAAACCCTCTGTGAGCCCCTGCAGCGCGTCCTGGGGCAGCTGCTCGCCCCGACAGCCAGTGTGTGTGGAGGACTGACTGGTCCTTCGCAGTGAACAGGGCGCCAGTTGCTGCCCGAAAGGCCCACAGTGGATGAACGGAGGAGACGCCCACTGCCAAGGCCTGTGCTCCCCAGCAGGGACACGCAGCTTCCAGCTGTCTCCAGGCCCTCCACAGCTGCCGCCTCTGCCCAAGCTGAGGGCTGCACCTGGAGTTCCACCCTGACCTCCTGACAGAGACCCCACCTCACCAGACTCCCAGCACCCACAGGGCCTGCAGAAATAAAAAGAACATGCCATCAGAACAGGTTGGGGTAAGTTGTTAGGGTATGTCCTGTGTACACACCCAACCCTGGCACCATGCGGGGCAAACAGGAAGAATCTAATGGACGCTGATCACTGTATCTCCAGCAGAGACCAGGTACGCAGCCATCTAACCCACAGCTACTCTTCGGGCACCTACAATGTGCCAGGCAAACTGCCCAGCGCAGGGAACCCGTCAGGGTGCACAGCGGGGGGCAGAATCGTCCCTCCCTCTGTGGAGTTCACAAGACAGTCACACTCCCCTGTATAATTGTGTGTGTGGTGACAAAGCCACAAAGGAAACGCATACACATTAGTTTGTCAGCTGCCATAACAAAGTCCCACAGACCAGGAGCTCAGACAACAAAAACATGTTCTCCCCCAGCTCTGGGGGCCACAGGTCCACGGTCACGGTGTTAGCAGGCTGGTGAGGAAGGCTCTGTTCCAGCATCTCCCTTAGCTCCTGGGAGTTTGCTGGTAATCTCTGACGTCCCTTGGCTCATGGACACATCACCACACACAGTGTCTGTCTTCATCCTCACGTGGCGTTCTCCCCGTGCCCAAACCTCCCCTTTCTATCAGGACTCCAGTCATATTGGGGCAGATGCTCACCTACTCCAGTGTGACCTCATCGAAACTAATTACGTCTGCAGTGGCCTTATTTCCGAATGAGGTCATATTCTGGGGTACTAGGGGTTAGGACTCCAACATAGGAATGCGGAAAGGGGGAAATTCAACCCTTAACAGCATAAGAGCCTACAAAAGGGGGCCTCACCGAGTGAGGGTGTCAGGCATGGCCTCCCCCAGGAAGGGGGTCCAAGCAGAGATCCACAGGAGGAGGAGATAGATGAACTGGGGTGGGGAGAGAGCAGGCCAGGCCGCAGAAAGTGCAGAGAGAAGACATAGGCTGAGCCCAGCACAAAAAGGAGGGACACTGGGGTGCAGGGAGGGGGCAGCAGAGCAGGCAGGGCCCTGAGGGCAAAGGGTGTGTTTGAGGAGGCAGCTTCTTCAGGGGCGGGGGCCCAAGCTCCCCAAGTTACAGGGAACCCTCTGGCTTCTCCTCCGTTCTGCTCCCCACTTCCCCAGTCTGCCAGGGGTGTAAGGATGAACCCAACCCCTGGTCAGGCAGCAGGCACAGGGGTGTTGGGACCTTCAGAGGGTGAGGTAGCAGGAGTCTGCCAGTTGGGCAGGGACCTGGCCTTCATGCGCCCCTGGGTGCTCTGAGCCCGCAGATCCCACTGGACAGCCCGGAGTCCCTCCCTCTTGCTCCCAGGCCAGGTAGGGGTTGCAGGGGCTCATCCAGAAGCTGCTTCGGAAGGTGTGGGCAGCTGGGATAGAGGCTGCAGCTCCACGCTGGCCTCTCTCAGGCACCCGGGCCAGGGCCCACGCCTGGCCAGCGATGCTCTGGCCCTGGGGCCCCCAGGCCTGCGGGCAAGCGGGTCGCTTCCCAGGCCTCTGCTCCATCCTCTGGGAATCCCACCGGGGCCTCCCATGCTGCTTACCTCGCAGCGGGCAAATGTTTTTATCCATCCCCTGAAATTAAACTTGCCCATTTTTCATTATCAAATTCCGAGCTGGTGTCATCTCCCCCATGCCGGCATGCGGCTCTCGTTTACAGAGCCCGAGATTAATATTAGGTGTTTGTAAAAGGCGAATATTAGCTTCTCCCTTATATCTGTCAGAATTAATAACTTCCCCATCACAGATAACTCCGGGTCAATATTAGATTCGCAGATGAGGTTGGAAATAAAATGTATGGAAATATAACGTCTCATTTGTACATATTCAAAAGAGGTCCTTTCATTATTGAAATTCGGCGGCAACTGTTCAAAGGTCAGAGGACTTGGTGGCCTGGAAATACCCACCATCTGGCCTGAGCAGTCGCAGGCGAGGACACATTGGTGCCCCTCCACGGGGAGCCTGGGAGGATCAGGGGCAGCTCTGCCAGGGACTTTATAGGGCAGAGAGGGATAGAGAGCTTACCCACCACTGTCCCGAGCTCATGCTGGGACCAAAGCCAGGGCCTGGCGTGGGCACCTTGCCAGTGGCTGCCGTCCATATGCCCTCTCCACCTCAGTGCCAAATTGGGGGCACAGGTCCCCTCCCTTCCCTCTAGCAGCCAGGTACTGGACATGCAGGCACCAAGGGGTTAACAGCCAGTGCTGCCAAAGGACCCACCTTCTCCCAGAAAAGCCAAACCACCCCCAGCCTCGCCCACCAAGATGCGGGAGGCAGGAACAGGCCTCAAGACTGGCAGGCCGGCTCCCCGTTTGGCAATCGCTCATGAATCATAATTGACAAGCAGAATTTTTCCCGTGAGCGGCAAGGGTGCTTTATTTAGTTGTTTCTATTTTATCTGCTTGCAGGAGATGATGGAGCCCCCTCCTCACCACTTTGGCTGTTTCCCATAATAATAAAACTCTCCAAGAGGCCAGGGCGAGTCCACGAACGCCTCCCGCGCTGGTGAAAGGGTATCTTGGGACTCCGGCCGCGTGTAGGAGGTTAGAGGAGCCACTAGGAGTAACAAAGCGGGTGGAACACACTCGCCGGCAGGGAGGGACCACCGAGCCCACCCACCGCCCGCTGACCTCTCCTCCCTCCGCGAGGGGTCCTAGCCCTCCAGGACCCCGTGTGGCAGACGGACAGAGGAGGCCCACCCTTGGTCGCAGAGGAAGAGGACGGAGTGCCCGGAACAGCCCCCGGCCCCGGAACACCTGCCCTGACGCCACCAGACCTTGCTCAGAGCACAGACCCAGAGGGGTCTACGCAGTCAGCTGGGTGGCCCGACTCTTCTCCCTGGAGGCCTGCCTAGGCGAGCCCACGATGGCTGGCATCCTTGTGGAAGCTGAGTGAAGGGGTGGGGGTCTTGAGTGCGCCCCAGACCCGGAAACCCGCACTGCCTTCCGGCGCCAGCGGGCAGAAGGACAGCCCTCCCCTTGGGGAGCTGAGGAAGGCGGCCCGGGAAATCCCTCTGCCCAGCCCCACGGCCCTGCCAGGCTTGGGAAGGCCTTTCTTTCCGGTGCTAAGAAACCCCTTTCTGGTTCCCATAAATGAATTAAGCTCTTCCCTACGAACGGGCTCCCTCCAGCTGGGCTGGCATTGAGGTCGTGGCCCTGGGGCCTGAGTCTTTGTGAGGAAGGGGCCCCTGCTCTGGGGAAGATGAAGGGGAAAAGCCCTTCTCTTTCTTTCCTCCTAAGCCCCTCAAACTCACTGTGACCCACAGTTAAATCCCTTTTAACAAGGCTCACTTCCTTGCCCAACCAGTTAAAACTCCAAAAATAAACATGGCCCAGAGCAGGCTTTTCCTGCAGCTTTGGAGGCCGCTGGGGAGGAGGGGGCCCCTTTCCTGATGGGGGGCAGTGCACTGCCTTCCAAAACGGGGTGCTGGGCCTGTCCCCGCCGCCTGGAGTCCCTCCCGAGAGCAGCCCCTCTGATCCGAGAAGCGGCAGCTCCAGGCAGGAGCTGGGGGCCACCGTCCCTCCATAGTGGGTTCCCCCTGTGTGACACTCATGCTGCTGAACCAGGGCTGGCAGCCAGCCTCAGGCCCTCCTAACCCTAACCCTCCCTGCCTGACCCTTGTCGGGGGCTGTCGAGCTCGGGGTTTTAGGACAAGGTGCTAGAGCATGAGTGAGGGGCTGGGCGAAGGGTGCTCATCAACAGGACAGACACATCCCCCAGCCCCCTCTGTGCACACGAGCTGTGGCCACAGCCACCCGGGGGCCGCCAGGGGCCCCCTCGGAGAGGTGAGCCACTGAGCCTCCCAGGGGCAGGCAGCGGGCATGAGCATGTGGGGGGCGCGTGCCCTGGTCCCTCTGAAACCCGTAGGGGGCGCTCCTCCCTTGCCTCTTCTCAGAGCTGGCTGCCCCTCAGAGGACCTCGGAAATGGAGCCGGCGGCTCTCACACAGGTCCCCGCGCTGCTGGCGAGCCCTGCAGCCCTCTGTCAGGGGCCGCTGGGGACTCTGCGGCTCAGGGCTTGGGGTTGGGAGGGGCCCATGCCTCTGCTCCTCCTCCCTCAGCCCTCTGGCCCTGCCCCGGGCCTCGAGGAAAGCAGCTTGTTGAGAAGCACCCAAAACCCACTTGCTCTCTCTGTTCCATGCGGGATAAACATCCATCCATCTTCCGTCTGTCAATCTATCCATCCTTCCCCAAATATTTATTAAGCATTTGTTATATGCATGATACCATTCTGAATACTAAGGTATAGCAGCCAATATGACAGGTGAAATGCTTGATCCAACACGCCTGCAATGAAACGAAGCCACCAGAGAAAACCAGAGGCCAGGCTGGTTTACTTGGAAAGTCAGGGATGGCTTCTAGGAAGAAGTGATGTTGAGGTCCAGCTGGTGATTCAACAGGCTCAGGAAAGAACCACAAGCCAAGGATAGCAAGCAAAAAGCCCAGAGTTGCAAAGTGCTTGGTGTGTTCTAGAAAACAGTAGGACAGTGTGACTCACATTTATTAAGGAAGAAGCCAATGTCACTTTCCATGGCTCCCACTCAGCCCTGTCTACTTCCCACCGGAGATGCCCTAGGTGGGCTGTAGTGGGCTCTGGCCTGCCCCTGGGCAGCCTCAGAAGGGCGCCTGGGCCACCAGAGCCCAGAGAACAGGAGCAGTCAAGAGGGTCTTGGGGGCCGTCGAGTGGGGAAAGGAGGTCCATGTGTGAGCCCTCCCTGACCCAGGGTGGAGCCAGCGAGCGTCTGGGCAACGCCTACCCCCAAGCCACAAGCACCTTGGATATGGATGCCCCTGAGGGCTCCAGGCCCAGAGCCCAGCTGGCCCGGCACCTCAGCTTCCTGGGGCTGATGATGCCAGAGCAAAGTATCCCCGGCTTTGTGTCTTAAACGGCAGACATGTTATTGTCTCACAGTTCTGCAGGCTTAGAAGTCAGAAGTCAAGGTGGTTTCTTCTGAGGGCTGTGAGGGAAGGATCTGTTCCAGGCCTCTCTCCTTGGCTTGTAGGTGGCTGTCTTCTCTGTGTCTCTCCACTCCATTGTCCCTCCCTGAGTGTCTGTGTCTAGATTTCCCCTTTTTATAAGGACACCAGCCACATTAGATTAGGGCCCACCCTACTCCAGTCTGACCTCATCTGAACTAATGACATCTGCCATGACCCTATTTCTAAACAAGGAAATAATTCAGCCTGCTACACATAGGGGCCAGGAGAGGCTGCTCATCCCCCTTATCCTCTGGGGGTCTGGCATCATTTGTTCTCTCACTCATTCCTTCGCTGAGTGTTTGCCAATGAGCCAGGCATGGTGCAGAGCAGAACCAGATGTGGGTGATGGTTATTGCTGTTTATCACCCCCACCGAGCCACAAGCTCTCAGGGGGCAGGGCTGGCTCTTACTTGCCCACCACTGTATTTTTAGCATCTGACACAGAGGAAGTACCTAATAAATGTCCACCCGCCAGGTGTCCAGAGTCTCAGGGACACACCCACCTGAGCAGTAAGGAGACTGTGTTGAGTGGGGACTAACTGGGAACCCAGGCCCCCTGCTCTGCCCATCCAGCCTGGCTGGGTTTGGGGTTCCTTTTTCCCAACTGGACCCAGTTCGTCAGTCAGCTGAGGTGTGAGAGCCACTCTCCTGGCAGCCGATGACTTGGAAGGGTTTGCCTGCCACACAGCACAACCCTCAGACCGTACATGTCCGTTCTTCTGGCTGGAGAGGGGTAACAAAAGTGAAAAACATTCTTGGCTGTCCTTCGGCCCCTGGTACCCATTCACCAAGACCCTCAGAAAGTCACTAGTTTGTGAACTCTTGGGATGGATGGATGGATGGGAAAATGGAGAAATGGGTGGGTGGATGGGTGGATGGATGGAAGGAAGGATGGGTGGGTGGATGGATGGAGAAATGGAGAAGTGGGTGGGTGAGTAGATGGATGGATGGGTGGATGGATGGATGAATGGAGGGAGGGAGGGAGTCAGTGAACTCAGCCAGACTCCTCTTCTGGAGCCGTGTTCTATTTCACTTCCTCCGTGAGCTACAGCATGAAGTCCATAGTTCTGCCCGGCATTCCATGTCTTCCTGGTCAGACCCTGCCTCCTTGGCCTGTCCTCCCCCTGCTGCCCTCCTGGATCCCTCTGACCAACCTGGTTGGGTCTGTCATCACTGCCCCCTACACACTTCCATATCCTATTCACCGCCATCTGCCATGCTGGGGACACTAACACCCCATGTTCCTCCCCTCCTGAAAGCCTCTTTCCTCTCAGGGACTGGAGGGTGGTGGATGGACTACAGGGCGCTCGGGGTGATCGCTCCAGCCTGTGAGGCCTGCTCTTAAAGCCATCTGGAGCCCCCGAGTTGCTGTGTGCAGGAAGCAGAGATTTTTGTCCCTTCATAGAGACATGAGACAGCATCATGGGCTTCTCCAAGCAGCAGTGTGCCCATCTAAAACAGACAGTGTAAGTACCGCCTCATGGCACACCCTATGGGGAGTGAAACGGTGAGATGCAGAGTAGGCCCACCACCTGTGGGTGCACAGAGGCTCTAACCATAGGTGGCACTCCTTGTAGACACCCACCATGGCCCTTGGCAGGAAAGCTGGCTGTCTCCTAACTCCAAGCTCCTGGGCCTCTGAGCCTTCTTTACTCTGAGTGCTCAGATTAGCCATGTGGCTGTACCTGGGCTCCAGGTGAGGGTCTGAGCCCAACCACCTTCCAGATGGTGCAAGAGGGAGTGTTTGGGAAGGCTGAATATAGGAGCTCTGCCAAATCCTTCCACCTCTCGGGACCTAGCTGGGATCCCCCACCCCCACCTCCTCCAGGAAGCCTGCCTGACCACCCAGTTGTCAGTCAGCGTAGCCCTCTAACCTCCCCTGAGCTTTCTCCCCATCCTGGGGTCAATGGCCAGCTCCACCTGCTCCTTCAATTTGATTCCCCAGGCTCAGCCAGACTCAGGAGGGCATGTGATAATTATGGCTTCATTGGAATTGTGTGCTTGAGGCTGGAGGACCCCAGAAAGAGTAAGACTCCTGGGACAAGTGTGGAAACTTAGGGCCATAACAAATGTGTGACCTGCTTTGGGGAAGCCACTCCCTTCAGTCTCTAACCCCACATCATTCCTCTTCTTCAGGTAATAGCTCACACTCTGTGGTTGGGAGATTACATGACCCATGATTAACTAATCCGTGTACCACATCACCCTGGCCAATGATTAGCTCAGGGAAGGACACATGTGACTGTTAAGGGAGCAATTGTCTTTGGGTTGTTAAAGTGATAGAAGCTGCTGCTAATAAGAATAAAACCATCTCGGGACTTCCCTGGTGGTGCAGTGGTTAAGAATCCGCCTGCCAGTGCTAGGGGACATGGGTTCGAGCCCTGGTCTGGGAAGATCCCACACACCATAGAGCAACTAAGCCCGTGCACCACAACTACTGAGCCTGCACTCGAGCCCGTGAGTCACAACTACTGAGCCTGCGCACCTAGAGCCCGTGCTCCACAACAAGAGAAGCCACCGCAGATGAGAAACCCGCGCACAACAACGAGATAGTAGCCTCTGCTCGCCACAAATAGAGAAGGCCCATGAGCAGCAACGAAGACCCAACGCAGCCAAAAAAAAAGAATAAAGCCATCTCAGGGACTTCCCTGGCAGTCCAGTGGTTACACGTTTCCACTGCAGGGGCGCATGTTCGATCCCTGGTTGGGGAACTAAGATCCCGCATGCACGCGTCAAGGCCCAAATAAATAAATAAATAAAGCCATCTTGGAGGAAAGCAGAGCTAAGAATGTTTGGGAGAAGCAGAACTTTAATTTCATTGTTTAGGAGCCTTGATTCAGCCATGCCTGAAGGCAACATGCTACACGAACCAATACAGTCCCCCTTTTGATGAAGTCCAAAAGTTGAGTTTGTGTCGCTTGCAATCAAGCTCCTGGAACCATGACAGATCCCATAGCCAGTCTGACTCCCATCCTCTGGTATCTGGGCCCTCCTAGATGGCCACAGCCTTCTTCAAGAGTGCAATAGGCAGTCCCACAGGAAGTCTGGTCTGGTCTCCTTACCCCTGCATGGTCCGCGTCCCTCCACAAGCCTCCTGCTACCCATGTTTATCTGAGGCAGCCATATACTTCCATGCAGGAGTGTGGTTTGTCCCCCACCACCCCATGACATAGATGACATAGCTTCAGAACTGAGATGTGGCCACAGCATCTAACTCTACAGTGTGGGCCTTCCCTCTCCTCCCGAGGCTTACCCCAGCCTTCTCGGGATGGATGCATTTCCATATCACAAATTCTGTGGTCTCTGTGACCTTTCGGGCACATTTACCCCTGGCACGCTGGCCAAATGACAGGACCTCCCTTGGAGACACCCAGGTCAATGCCCAGTATCGACAGCACCCGCCTGCCTCCTCTCTCCGCTCCGGCTGCCCTGTCACCCATCTCCAGGCCTCAGCGCAGGCAAGGCTCCCACAGCCCTGGCACGGAAGAAGGCTCCCTGCAAGCTTGCAGGGGTGCAGCCATGGCCCCTCACCGGCTTTGCAGGCACTTCCCTGCACTCAGAACCCCTCACGGACTGTGAGCCTAGAGCAGCCAGCGTGTCCCCGGAGAGCATGAACCCAAGGCCCACTGTGTCCGGCCGTGCTCCCGGGAAGCCCCCTGCAGCAGCCCGCCTGTGCCCCTGCCAGTGCCCTGCGCAGCCGGCCAGCCGCCTCCTGGGGGGCGTTTCAGCAGAATGGGCTTGGCGGCCCACAGCTTCCCAGGCGGATGTGATGGCAAATAGCAGGCACTTGGCATATCTTCGGGATTTCTGAGCATAACAGAAATGTCAGGCAGATTTTAATGAAGGCTGTGTGCTTCTGGGGATTGACAGGCTGACACAGAATCCTAATTTTCAGATGGCTTGTTCTCAGGGCTTTCAGCACCCAGGGTCAGGGCTGAGGGGAGCCCCCCATACCCCTGGGGAGCCTAGGCCATCACCCATTTGTGGGAGCAGCCGGCCGACAGGCTCCCTTCCGGTGTCTGGCCCTGGTGCTGAGTCCTGATTTAGAAACCAAATGTGTTCTCTTCCTCACCCGCAGCAGTTGGACACCTGCCTTTTGCCTACACTTTGTGAGCAGCGTGTGGCAGAGGAAGCAGCGTCCCCTCGGCTGACGTCAGGAGGGCACAGCCAGCTTCCCCGGGCAGGTGTCACGTGGGCAGGCACCACCCAGGCGGCAGCTGGACAGGACAACTTACAGTGACTGCAGAAATCACCCTTAAGGGGAAACCCTGCTTTCCTGGTCAGCTCCAGAGGGCCAGGGAACCCTGACAAAGATGCCAGGGACCAGGGAAGGGCCGGCCATCCCCAGCATGTGGGGTAATTGACTGAAGAAGTGCCTCCCCTTCGGTGAGCACAGCTGGGGTGCTTGGGGAGCTTGTCCCGGGGCCGGTGTGGCCTTTGGTGCTAGGAGACAGCGCTGAGCTAGAGCCGCAGACTCCTGGGGCAGGCTGAAGGGACCTGAGCCCACCTGCAATCTCCAACACCACCACTCCCTGTAAGGGCACAGGACACTCTCTCAATTTATCGAGCAAATGTCGCCCTCCCTCCTGATGAGACAGCAGACTGCCCCTCACTTTCCACGGGGAAGGCCCTAGACCCTGCTCCCAGGAGCTCAGAGTCGGCTTGGAGGGACACAGCCCTCAAACAGGTAAACCACTAAGCTGGACAGCAATCACCGCCGAAAGAAAGAACAGGACGCTGTGTGGCAGGGGCCAGAGCTGGGGAGCAGGAGACTTACACAGGGGCTCGAAGGGCTTCTGGGAGGGGTGAGCAGTGGCCCCACCAGGGTGAGAAGGCTGAGCTCTGCAGGCTGCAGGCTCTTGGAGGGGCCCCAGGGCTGGGGGACATCAGGCTCTTCCCCGTCCTCCGGCTGGCCCCTGCCTCAGGCCTCCAGGCCTGGGCGGCCTCCGTGTCCCTCGCCACACTGGGGACACGAATGGGCAGACACCCCCAGCTTGGCAAGCCCAGTCACTAAAAGAGGCTGAGGGGGAGAGAGAGGGGGTCAGATCTGATGGCCCCAGGCAGGCAGGGCCTCACACCCGCTGCCCACAGGCCCTCTCCCCCTGCCTGGCCCCGAAGGCACTCAAATCCGTGACTGCTCAGTCCAAATCCCTGGCCCCGGAAGGGCTGAAGCAAAGCTAGGAGCCCACAGCCAGGGATCCCGAATGTTACCGAACTAGTGGGACTGAGAGAGGAGCCCAGTCCCCCGAGCCAAAGAACACACTTCTGGGGACGGGGACCTGGAGTCTGGTGGGGGCCTGTGGCACAGCACAGCCCCAGAAGGCTTGCTGGGGGCCTCGGTTCCCTTGGGCCTCCACAGAGGGAGGATGTGGATGGGGCAGCCGGCAAGTAGGCAACCCCAGCGTGGGGATGGCAAGATGGTGGCGGGAAAGGTGGCTGTGGGAAGGGCCCCCAGTCCCCCCGGCCTGCTGGGTGGGTGAGTGTGGGCAGGCCTGGGGGCTGACCACAGGCCCCGCCAAGGCACAGGACGGGGCCCCTGACTCAGGAGACACACGTGCCTTCCTTCAGGAGTGCGGAGCCAGTCCTGCTGGGTCACCCACCAAGGGAGCCAAGGGGGCGTGGGAGCGGAGGGCTGGGTCCAGGTGGTCCCTGGTGGAGGGACTGAGGGCCTGAAGGGATTCTGGCGGCGACACACCCATGGTCACCGCAGGGGTAGCTGAGCGGGCATGGCAGAGGGACCGAGCACCATGTCACAATGGCTGAGCAACTCCAAGCCTCCCTTGTGGCCGGAGGACCCTGCCGCCCCACAGCCTCTTCTCTGGGGGACTCAGCGCTCGCGCCCTGCCTCCTCTCAGCCCAGCCGACCCCCTGCACCTCTCGGCTCCTGGAATGCACTGGGCTCCCCTCCCAGGCTGCTCCTCCCAGGCTCTGGGCCCCTGTCCTGGCCGCTCCCCTGCCTTTCTCTCAGCTCAGACCTTGCTCCTGCAGGAGGCCTTCCCTGGCTGTCCACTCTCAGGATGCTTGTGGGGGGTCCCTTACATCCCTCACCTGTGTAACATCTAGAGGCACCCAGCCGGGGGTTGTGATGGGCCAGTGGTCGAGTACCTCCAGCCGGGCTCCCCACCACTGGGAGGACCTCTGTCTCCAGGTCTGCCCCTCCCCCGGATGGGAGGCTCTGACCTACCTGTGTCCCAGCACACAGCACCTGGTTCATCCCCCGGTGGCCTGAATGAATGAAGGATGGAAGGACTGAGTGAGTGGGCAAGGCCTCCTCCAGCCTCTCGCTCTTCCTCCTTTGCCCGCAGGCTATGGTTCCCCACTCCAGGAGGGGTGCACAGGGGGTAGCATGGGTGGGCCCTAGGCAGGCGGTTCTGAAACCTAGGCACTGAGCTCCACAGGCAACCCCAAAGAGTAGCCAAGATGGATGTGCTGCCCTATTGACAAAACCTCAGCCGTAACGCAGATATTTCTCACATTTTTATTGCGTTCATGTATGTTGGTTCACAGCAGTTTTGTCAATAAAAAAAACACTGCACAAAGTCTCACCTAAAACTGTCACCAAAAATTATTTATTGCTGTGATAACAGCAAATTAGATGTTAAAGGAGATTTGTGGCAGTGGGTCGGACAGAACACCAGAGACAAAGGCTGGTGGCATCTGGGGCCCAGGCAAGGGGAGCTCTAAAACCGGCATGGGTAAGCAGGTGCCATTGCCCACCGTCGCTCACCACCCCCTCTTCAGCTGGGGCTCAGGGTCGCCCCCAGGACAAGGGTCAGGGAGGTGAAGGCCTGGGCAGAGTCCACACCCACCAACCCCAGGGATAAGGTGGGGTGCGGGCCCCAGAATCAGGAGAGGATGATTCTGACAAGGTGAGCCAGGAGGGTGTCCTCAAGGAGGTGACAGTTGGGCCACCTCTTGAACATCAGGCGGGTTTCAAATGTTCACTTCTCTGAAAAGGAAGCAGCACGAGCAAAAACCTGAGGGCAGAGAAATGCCTACCGTGCTCAGGACACAGGGCAGAACACACTTGGCACATCTGCACACATGAATGGAGGGGCTCTGGGCACCTGGGCCGGCAGGACCTACTGAGCCTCTGTCTCCTTTCCTGTGGCCGCTCATCTAGTCAATCTATGGAGGCGTGTTTATACGATTCTTCCTTGGAAAATTTACTCTCGGGTTCTGGTATTTCATGGGCAAAGTATAAATTGTGGAGGTGGTACAAACCATAAAAGCGAGTTTTTCTTTTAAAATATAAATGTGCAGAGAGGTGCAAAGTGCAGAGGGGTGGAGGGAGAACCTTAGATCATTAGTGGCTCCTGCTTGCCTTCCCGACAATAATTGGTGGGCGGAGCGGCGCTGGCTGGGCAGGGAGCGGTGGGCGGCGGTGCCGCGGAGGGTAAATGGCACCAGAGGCAAAGAAATTGGCGGGGAGGGGAGGGAGGGGGCGACCTCTCTAGAGCCGAGCTTGCTATTTTGGGCAATTAACAAGGGGGCAGGGATATTTTTTTTTTCCTGGAATGTCTGATTGGGGGCCAGAAATTTATATTTACACCGATTGGTTGGGCAAATGGGAAAGAACGCGTTTTTTAAAAGAATTAGTGGAAGATTTCTACTCCATACTGGCAGCCCTTTCCCTGCACATCTTTCTCTTTATGCGGTTTTGTCTCAGTGATTTGAGCATGTTCTAATTTTGTCATTCAAGCCATCTGACTTTCACTGCTCTATACAAACAAAACCTAATTTAGTCTGAGATGTTTTAAGTCATAACAATGACGGATGGCCAGGGTTCAGGTGTGGTGGAATATTTAAATACCTAGTCTATATTTTTCTGATATAAAGACAGGCAGCTTTTTGTACTCTGATTAATTATGATTTTGCATTTCAGAAAAAAAAATAGCTTTTCTATTCTACATTATTAATTGGTTATTTAATTAGGAATTCTCCAAGCTTCAGATGTTCAGAAGCTAAATCTGTGAGTGGGTTTAAAAAAAGCCGAGCTCCATCCTGTTGCCTTTTTGTATCTTATGAAGGTCACAATAAGACGTGATTGTTTGGCATAGCGGCAGTGAATTATGCCACCCAGACAAGCTTTTAACCTATGTGCCTTCACTCTGAGTGAGACACACGGGCATGTGCTCTCTTTAAACCGTTCTCTATTGAAGAGGATTCAATCACCATAATGAATCTGAGGCCAGGCAGCAATCTTCCGCACTGAAAGAATTTCTAAAAGATTGTAGAATTTGTAAAACGAACAGCTCGCAGTCTAAATGGCTGTGTGGGTGAATCAATTATTGCAAGGCCCCGAGTAGTCATAATATTTAGTACATATCGTAGAGTGTTTCAGGTACAATAAGATATGCTCGTTTTTCCCTGTTCCTGCTGGAAGGGGTCCCGGATGCCCGCAAACAACCCCAGCCGACCCATGGCACCCCATGAGAGCGGGGTCAAGCCACCCCGTCCACATGCATGTCCACGGTGCACCCAGACACACACACAGGCACGTGCACAGTGAGGAGGAAGCTGGTGTCTGGAGAGGCAAGGGCGTGGCTAAGGTGGCCCCCATTCCATCAAGTCCACCTCACCAACCCACGAGACGCTAAGTTGCCAGTTCTCTTTTGTAGAGCCTGGTTTTGAAGTTTCCTTATTAATACAATAATTATTTTTCTCTGACAGCACCATTTATAACCATCTACTCTGTGTCCAACTAGCCCCGTTTTCATTAATCAATGGGCATGGAGACGACTGTCATCACCTCTCTGGATTATGACTTATCGGCCTCCTGCAGGCTCCTTTCAAGTGGACACAAATCAGGTGAAGATGGAGCCTTTTTTGGCTCCTGTTGGGGAAGCTTCTTGCACATAGGCCTAGGTATTGTCTACAGACCTCTGCTTCAGAGAAGGGCATCCAGGAAATCCCCAAGGAACTCAGGAAAGACTGTCCCACCATGCTTTAAACATTGTGAGACAGGCAGTGCCCACCTTGAGCACAGAGGGGAAGCCCTCATGGGGTCCAAGGGGAACTTAAAAACCTCATGGTGTCATCAGGGCAAGAGTCGCAATGGCTGGAATACTACAGCCAGCCTATAACAAGACTAAAGATGTGTTAAAGGTGGATGTTGCAGGGATCTGGGTTGGGGTAGGGCCCCATGTGAGCTGTCCTAGAATGAAGCTGGGGTATTTTCCAGGTCCCTTTAGTGCAGTCCCCCAGAGGCTTCCATTAGCACTGCAGTGACCCTCTCCTCTGTTAGTATACTGCCATAGAAGGGATCACACAGCACATGCTCCACAGTTTCTCAAAGCCCCAGAAGTGGCATTGCTCAACATCCCCTTAACTTATGCTCCCTGGATAAATCTTGCCACTTTGAGGCCCACGAGGCCATAACTCTGCCTCCAGGGATGATCTTTAGCCCAGCTTTGCCCCTATAGTTGTGTGTTTGTCACAAACACTCTGACAATGTGAGTGGCTCACCATTCTCAGCTGGTAAGCAGATACAAAGAAAATCCCTCATATAGTTCTAAACTCTATGCAGCTCTTTCCTCCAGTGAACTTCACATTTGGGCACATTTGCTGATATAGCACAAAGAGTTAATCTAACTTAAAAGCAAGGCTGCCAGTAGCTGCAGAGCCGAGACTCAAGCCTGGATCTTGGGAGCCCTTTCCTCCCCCTTCCCACAGGGCATCACTTGGCTGGGTGCTTCTCCCTTAACCAGTTCCTCCCTGGATCACCCAGGGCACCCATGACTCTCCCCCCAGCAAAGAGCATATGCTGTCCTCCCAAACAGACCCAGAGCAAAGCTTCCTCACTAGTTCGCTCAAGTAGCAGCAAGTGGACCAGACCTCCCATTCCTAAAACATCCTCTCAGCTCAGTTCTAAGCTTCCTCATTCTCATACTCTGCTAAGGAAAACAGGAAATAAACAGAACCAGCCTGGAAAGCTACATGGCAAAAAGATCCATGGATAGAGACTATCAAGTACCTAGGAAGAAACCTAACAAAAGGTTTATAACTTCTACAGTAAAACTTGATTTGATTAAGGGCTGTTAAAGACGTCTTAACTAAATAGAGAGATATACCATACTCATGAATAGGAAATTTTAACAGTGTATACAGATGTCAATTTTCCCCCAATGGATCTATTGATCTGATATTATTTCATTCAAAGTTGCAACAGGGATTTTAAAGAAACTTATTAAATGACGCAGAAGAATAAGGAGCCAAGAAGAGCCAGGATACTTCTGAAGATGAAAAGTGGAGAGGAAGGACTTGATTCACCTTATGTCAGCACTTAGTATGAAGCCACGGTAATTAAGGCAGTGTGGTATTGGTGCAAGGAAAAATAAATCCACCAGAGAAGCAGAGAGCCCAGAAACAGAACCTCACACTGAGGTATATGACAAAAGTTATGTCAGAACAGCACAGGGAAAAGGACCTGTTGAACAGGTGAAGCTGAAAAAAATAATAAGCCATCTGGAAAAAGAAGAAATTGTACCTTCCCCTCACACCATGTTGGAAAACCAAGTCCAGATGGATTAAAGACTTAAATGTTAAAAATGAAACTTTAAAGTTCCTAGTAGAAAATATGTCTAAATATCATTTAGACCTTGGGGTAAGAACAGATTTCCTTAAACAAACATCAATGACTATAAAAAATAAGATTAATACATTTGACTATATTAAAATTAAGAACTTTATATTTATCAAAAGATAACTCTGATTGTGCAACACAGGAAATAAGCCAATATTCTACAGAAACTATAAATTTAAAAATTGTGAATCATTGTATTGAACACCTGTAACATATACTATTGAATATCAGCTATACTTCAATAAAAAAGAAACCTCTAAAAGTAAAAAGACAAAAGATGTTTGTAACACACATAAATGACAAAAAAATTAATATTACAAATGTACTGAACTCCATATCAATAAGAAGAGCAGAAGCAACCCAATGGGAAAATAGGCAAGGGACATAAATAGGCATTTCACAGAAGAGTAAATAAATATGGCCATAAGAGAAAATGCTATACACTGAATGTGTGTGTTCTTCCAAAATTAATATGTTGAGACTCTAATCTCCAGTGTGATGATATTTGGAGCATTTGGGGAGGTAATCAGATCATGAGGGTGGACCCCCTTTCTGAATGAGATTAGTGCCCTTATAAGAAGAAACATGAGAGAGATGATCTCCCTCTCTCTACCATGTGAGGAGACGGCAAGAGGGCAGCCGTCTATAAACTAGGAAGAGGGCCTTCACCAGGAACTTGATCTGCCAGCACCTTGATCTTGGACCTCCAGAACTGTGAGAAATAAATGTCTGTTGTTTAAGCCAACCTGTCTGTGATATTTGTTATGGCAGCCCGAGCAGACAGACAGACCGACATCATTGGTGATCAGGGAAATGCAATCAAGAGCATAATGAGAGACCACTGTATACCTATTTGATTAACAAACAGTACCAGTCCAATAATACCAAGTGTTGGAGAGGATCGTTGGAGAGGCAATCACTTTAGAAAACATCTCGAAATTATCTCCTAAAGTTGAATATTCACTGTAATTCAACTCCTAGGTATATATACCCAAGAGAAAACCGTGCATGTGTATAAAAGGAGACCTATATGAGAATGTTTGCAGCAGCACTGCTCACAGTACCACGACCCCAGAAACAACCCAAACACTCATCACAGGAGAGTGGGATAACTAGCCGGTATTTTCACCCAGTGGAACACTCTAGGGGAACACGACAATTGAGTGAACAATGTTGAGGTGCAACAATATGGAAGAACCTCAGCAGTATTACATTGATTGCAAAAAGTAAGTCACAAAACATTATATACAGGATGGTACCCTTTGAAAGTTGGAAAGAACTAAATAAAAATATGTGACTTTAGGAATACAATGTAGACACAATAAAAATACATAGAAAAGAAAGCAAAGGAATAAACAGAGAATTGAGAGAATTGTAAAAGGAGGCAGGGATATGGAGGGAATCATAGATTATTGTCAAATTCTTAGTTTGTGTTTTGGATAATGGGCTCATGTTACTAAGAATATCGCTTAAATAATTACACCACATATGGGCCATGCATAGTCCAAGGATGAGGGTAAATGAACCAAGGATTACGATAAATCCATTCTAGGAACTCAGGTCCAATTTTGTAAAAATACGTATGCTTTGACCCAGAAATTCCTCTTCTAGGAATTCATCCTAAGGAAAATAATCAGATACGTGTGCAAAGAGCTGTGTACAAGGCTGCTTAGGGCCAAATTGTTTCTAATGGCAGAAAACTAGAAAGGACATTAATGTCCAACAATAGGGGATTAGATCATCATGCAATGGAATACTAAAGAAATTTTGAAAAGGTGAAATGGGGCGCATACGTACACCATGGAAAAAACTAAAATGAAATACAGCAGAAAAACTATGACTCTGATAGCATGGTGAGATTATAGGAGACTTTTTAAATGGAAGTATAGTTGTTGTAAGGTTATTCTGTAATTTTAAATGTAAATTTAAGAGATAATAAATGGTACCACTGCTGGGACATGGAGGGGAGCATTTGGAACCAACAAGCCTCTTTTGCAGGCATTGAAAGAATTATTTCCTCATATGGGCAAGGACAACACTTTTATTATTTTAATTGTTTATATTATATATATTAAAATTTTAAAACTATGTTTACTGTTGAAACTTGGGGAAGAGAGAGGAAAATATAAATAAGTGTCCCAGAATCCCTCTAACACTGACGTTCTTCCTTCTAGTCTTCTTTGTCATTACTGTGATGGTTAAATTCATATGTCAACTTGCTAGACTGTGGTGCTCGGTTGTTGGTCAAGCACCAGTCTAGATGTTGTTTTGAAGGTATTTTTTAGATGCAATTACCTTTAAATCAGTAGATTTCTTGTAAAGTGGATTAGGCACCATAATGTTGGTGGGCCTCGTCCAATCAGTTGAAGGCCTTAAAAGAGAAACCTGATTCCCGGAGGAAGAAGAAATTCTGCCTCCAGACACCCCTTCAGACTCAAGCTGCAACATCAACTCTTCCCTGGGTCTCCAGCCTGCTGGCCTGCCCTGCAGACTTTGCCCAGCTCCCACAATTGCATGAGCCAGTTCCTTCAAATAAACCTCTCTCTCTTTCACTCTTGCTCTCTCTCAGTTTACACACACACACACACACACACGCACACACGCACGTGCACGCATGTGTGTATACATACATTCTATGGGTTCTGTTTCTCCAGAGAGCCCTAATACAATTACCTATATTTGCATTGTCTTTTTCACAAAATAGAATATTCATATCCTGTTTTCATATAATATTGAATACATCATGAGCATTAACCAATGTTATTCTATGTCTTTAAAAACGATTTTAATAGCCACATAATATATTTTTATAATGTATTCTTAGCCAGTTCCTTATTGTTAGACACTTGGATTTCCCAATATTTCACTATTGTATGTAATGTTGCAACTAACAGGCTGGAGAGATCATCTTTTCATCTTTGATTCAACTATTTCTGAACAATGTGGTAAAGAGATGCTGGACTAGCAGGCAGGGGCCAGGGTTGTAGAACTGGTTTGACGGCCTTGAGCGGGTGCCTCTCTGGTCTCAGCAGGGTGGCCTACGTTATTTCCACAGGCCTTTCCAGCCACTAATAACACGACCCCTTAGTTTCGTGTTGGACCCACCCGAGCCAGACGGAGAGGGTGGAGCCTCTTCCATTCCCTCCCTCCCTACCCTGGTCCACCAGCAAGTCCTACCAATTCTGACTACAAAATGTATATTTAATTTGTGCCTTTCTCTCCTGGTCTCTCTGCTTCCATGGTTCGCCTCCCACAATCAATTCTGAAGGAGTGGGCTCAGTCGTTTTCTTTAAATGTAAGTCAGGTCCAGTCGCTGTCCTGCTCAGAACCCCCAGGGGCTTCCCACTGCCCCGAGAATAACACCCTTCATGGCCAGCATGGCGCAGGTGACTCTCCAAACATCTGGGGCCTCTTTCAGCCTTGGGTCCCAAACCCCAGTCCTACAACACAGGAGTTCCTGCCTGTGGCTCGCTCCTGTTCATCCTTCAGATCTGGTAGCTGCTTCCCCCTCCAGAGAGGCCTTTGCTGACCCCCAGCCCCACCCAGTAATCCTCCAGGCCCATTCTGTGTTTGTGTCTTTGCCTCTCTCGCTAGACTCTAAGTTCCATGAAGGCAGTGACCAGACCTGTCTTGTTTATTATTCTGTCTCCAACAGCTACCGCATAATAGAGGCTTGGTGAAGACTTCTGACTAAACAAATGAAGTATTGGGAATCCAAGCCTGGAGAAGCAGCATCCCTCCTCACAGGGCAGAAGAGCCACATATACAGGCTCCTGCCTCTCACCAGCTCTCCCTTCACTAAACGTTTGGAATTCTGCCGTCAGGAGACTTCACAAAGGAAGGGGAGAACATCAGGGCATTCACAGCACTGCCCAGCAACTGGAAGACGGCTGAGGCAGATGCATGTTCTGGTTAGAGGAGATGAATGGCATACAACCCCTTTCAAAAAATTCCTCATTTCCCCCAGGTTTGCCCCTTCCTCTCTCCCACAGGACGTAATGAGCTGCAGACCGCAGGTGCCATGCCTTCATGCATCATAGGGGGGCAGGGAGAGAGGGAGAGCTGTACATCCTGGTTTGGGGGTCTTTGGGCCCTGGCAGCCAGCCTCGGGCAATGAAGTGGTAGAGAGGAGAGAGAGGGGGAGAGGGAGTGGGAGGTTATCACCATGCACTGGTCTAGATTTCTGAAGTTTTGACCAACTGGGAGAAAAGGAGGTACGTGAGCAGCCGTGAGCAAGCAGAAGTGCAGCCTCCCCATCCATGGAATCTATGCATTCTAACCAGGCAATCCATATGTTCCCTTCCTGCCCTACGTGAAGTGCTAGCGTGAAGGAGTTAAAGGCTGAAACACTGGGACCTTGGGAAAGACCTTTTCCCATCTGAGCCTCTGTTCACTTGGAGGTCCTCTGGGTCTGCAGCCCACCAGTCTGCAAAGAGGATGGCGATGGAACAGAAAAAGGCAAGACCACTCAATCAAGGAAATAGAACCAAAGCAAACCTTCAAAGGACAAAGAAAACTTGTGCTCACTCCACACAGAAAAATGGATCACCTTCCTTTAGGTACTTCCACATTCAATACTACATCATGGGCCCACAGCCTTCTACATGGTGCTGTCTGGATTTCTGCAGTGAGGACATGGCTCGAAGAAGTAGAAGGACATGCCCAAGCTCGCCAGCATTCTCTCTGACAACATCTCCCATGGGCATGGAAATGAGCTTCCCGGCAAAGAACATATGTCAGATAACCTTTGCTAAGGCAGCTGTCAGTCACCACCTCGGTCCTCTCTAACTGTGGAAGGGAACCTTTTTCCTGAGGAATCCTTGACGTGCTTGCACTGCCAGCCTGTGCCATAGGTCCCCTCAGCACTGAGTCCATGGGCTCTTCACCCCCACACACGCGCATTACATACATTTGTTTATATGGGGCTTTGGCGCTGTCTTGATTGCACAGCAGTGCAGCCTGCTGATGAGGTTTGCTGTTGACATTTCAACATTAGCTGGCTTTTGTCAATTGTGGCAGCCTAAGAAATTCTATCTTAAGGGCTGCTCTTTATTAAATTTGCAAGATACAAAACTGTGACTGACAAATAGTCTCCTTTCCCTTTGCAAATGCATAAATAATGGTCAGCAACTCTCAAGTAATTAAAATGTTCTAAATTTAAACAAAAGTGAAATTGCCAAAGATTTACAAGGATTGGGGGTATCCTACATTTGGCCTAACGAAATATTTTCGTGATATTTTCCAACAGTTATCAGCAGATCTATGGGGGATGAGAATGAGGGAGAAGGCGCAGCAGGGGAGAAAGCAGAGGAAAGAATATTTACATGGGCTTCCTTGTTCTATGTTTTACCAAACTTTGTCACAGAATCTTCTATGCGACTCTTTTATGTGCTATCGGTGACATAATTCCTGTTTTTTCCCCCAGCCATTATATATGATAAATAAAACAATGCTCTGAAAACACTAAGATCTCTCATCAATGTCATTGTGAAAAGGGCCCAGATAAATGAGTCCTGGAATCAAAGGCAGATGACATGGCTGACCATGTATCATCTTCTATGTATTGAACGTAGTCTTTGTAAAGATAGAGCGGTAATAAAAAGTGGTATTGTGTGCTCTGAAAGGCTGTGTGGGTCTGTGCATGACTAATCTGTCTTTCTGCATTATTTTATTCAATCTTCTCTGACTTTATGCCTTTGACATTTTTGCTACACTCAGTAAATTTGAGTGAATAGGCAATTTTAAAGAATTTTTATAGGGCTTCAGAGAAGTCATATGCAGACAGTATCTTTGTTCAAATTTAACAGTTTAAATATTTCCTTTGTCTAGGGTGCAGAATAATCTTTAGACAAAAAAAAAAAAGAATGCTTTAGCCTTAAGATTTTAACAATGTTTCCTAAAACAGTTCAATTATTAAAAAAAAAAAGTTTATAATCAAGGAGCTGCTCAACTTTTCCAGTTTTATCATTATTATAACAGGAGACTGGCCTCTTTCTGCAGATTAAGGTGTTCCTTCTTTCTCCAGAATCCAGAGATACAGAAGATGCAATTAAAAGGGATTATTTTGAATCTAGAGTTCAAAATGGCCTTATTTGAGATCACCCATTTTTTCTGACTTCGTATTGCAAGGGTACTTGTCTCTAAGGAAATAATGACTTCGTTGCATGTCTTTAATTTACTGTGTACCTTGTTATCTGTTCATTATCTAATCTATAACATTAGTTTAGCTAAGCACTTTAGATAATTTGCAGCACAGAGAGGTATGCAATATGAAATACAAAATTATTTCCTTTGCTAAATTGGGCAGAAGTTCTCACCTGAAGTGTACCACACCATACGTTTCAGTAAAATCACTCCCTTCTATTTAGGCTATTAAGCCATTTAGAGGAAAGTTGGGATTACCTGATAAAACTGTTTGGGCTAGCAGGTGCTAGCCTCATAGTTTTGGCTTATGAATACTTTTAAAAAGATTATTAAACTATGTAAAGTAAACCTAAACTTCAGATGAACCCATCCTGGTGGATTCGTACAGCCAGTTATATTTTACAGTATCTGTAATATCAAAAACATAGTCCACACATTTCATTTTTATGAATCACTCCATAAGCCCACATCCAGCACGGTGACTGAAGACTCGTGCTTAGTACCTTTGAGGTGCTTTCAAGAAACTGGACCTCAGGAGTCCCTTAAGGGGGATGTAGGATATTTCGGGCAACTGGTGACCTACATGCTCTCACAGTCCAGTGCAGTTGAGCCCTAGGGTTTGTATTCTGGAGCAGAAGTTGGGTGAATGGCAGAAGGCGGTTTTCCCCAAACACACAGGGAAGGCTAAGGGCACAGAGCTGTTAGCTCTGGCCTCTTGCAGGACCAAGCCAGTGCACACCCCTGCTCACTGCTTCTGTACCTGACTGGAGGTTCACCACCATCTTTCACAGGGGCTTAAGGCGGGCAGGCAATGTTAGATCCCTCTAAGGGGAAGCAGGGGCGGCGGTACGCCAGTTACTGGAGGGCGAGTAGCTGACCACAGCAGGGGAGGGCTGCGATGGGGCCAGAGAACGGCCCCTTCAGGTTCTGTTTCTCAGAAAGCAGCAGCCTGTACAGAGTGTAAGAAGGCCCAGAAACCCAGGAGCCTGGCCATGGTTCACATACAACGAACGAAACCATCGGTCACAAGCGGCTCTGTGTCGGCCCCCAGCCCTCCATGCACACAGAGTGGAAGATAGCTTACATCTCACTGAAAACACAAGGTAATAAGTACACAAGTGACGTCCCCAACACTTCTGTAATCATCTAGCAGAGAATAAGATCTGGATGCATCATGTCTGGGTTTGTGACTTCTGCCTTGTAAATGGGTAAACATTTCACATCCCCATGAAAGACTGAAACATGAATCCCCTATCTTTTTTCATAGCAGACACAAACAAATACTACTTTTTATCACTGCAAAGCACTTGATATAAGTTCATTAAAATGAAAGATTTTAGAGAGCCCCAAAATGTAGGATATGATTCATGTAGAGATCCCGGATAACAGATGTGGTTTCTATTATTCTCCTACCACAAAAAAGACTAATCCTCCTCCTGCAGGAAGAATGTGTTACCATCCTCTTTATGAACCATTTTCATAAAACGGAATAAACAACAAACACATCCATGATTAGCTATGACAGATCCCCATTTATTTATTTGACTCAAATCCTAAGGAAAGGTCTGTTTCTGCACATTTTTATTAAATAACAAAACTTAAAAATGAAATTGCTGGGGCTTCCCTGGTGGTGCAGTGGTTGAGAGTCCGCCTGCCGATGCAGGGAACACGGGTTCGTGCCCCGGTCCGGGAAGATCCCACATGCCACGGAGCGGCTAGGCCCATGAGCCATGGCCGCTGAGCCTGCGCATCCGGAGCCTGTGCTCCGCAATGGGAGAGGCCACAACAGTGAGAGGCCTGCGTACCGCAAAAAAAGAAAAAAAGAAAAAATAAGAAATTGCCCACTATCTCCAAAATAAATAGAAAATAAAACATTCTACAACTTACAGAGATCTTAACAATGTTATCAGGCAGGTTGTGGAATTTGCATATTTAGAGCCCTGTTCCTTAAAAGTGAAACAGTGGAGGAGAAGCCCTCTTGCCAGTCTGCTTTCTCAGCCCAGCCTGAGTTCTCTATGCTTGAGAGCACCTTATGGTGCTGTATGTAACTAACCTCAAACCTGGAGCAGCAGGGGGGCAACAAACCTCAGAATACAGCAATGTCATGCTTTACAGGCACTCTCTCAGCAACAGAATGAATGAGGGGGGAAATTGGTTGCCTAGGAAACCCTCTAGTCCTGGTAATTATTACTGTAACTGACTGCACACCCCACCTATAACAGAAATGAATAACAATTTATAACCGCTGACTGGCAGCTTTCTGTTGGTGCCTCTGCTCACCACTGCTACCTACTGGCGTGCAAAATTAGTTACATGCAAACAGTGGGGTTTGCCAGAGAGAAAAACCACCAGCAAAAAGAACATTTAGAGAAATCTCCCATCTTCCTCCACCAGGTTCTGAGTATAGTTCAGCAAATTGCTGCTCGATCAATAGAGCAAAAATGAAAAGTGCTTTGTGTTCATGTATACAATGGGGGTTGAACAATCTAATGGAAGTTGGTCATCTCAATTAAAAGCAATTTCATATTGTGACATGAACTAGACCAAAAAAGGGTACTTAATAAGGTTAACAGAGGCTAAATAATAGCATATATCTTAACCTCAAATAGATGACTCACAAGCTATTTAATAGTATAGAATTTGATACTAAGCAAAACTGCTATAAATAAAACCCTATCTGGTAGTTTTGATCAATTAAACTACATAATTAACAAAGATGGTCCATTTATCTTAGGTTGTCTAATTTGCAGTACAGTGTTAAAGTACCTCTACTGGAAGACTAGTTTGTTTAGAAATTAGAACATTCACAGTGATTTACTGGATTTGATTTAAAAGACACAGCAGGAGTTGGCAAAATTCACATATCATGGGGTTAATGTGGGTTAGAATGTAGCTATTTGTAATACAAAAATATTGCGTACCAAATACACACATCTAATTTCTTTTAATCCTAGTTCATCTTTTTGCAGAAGTCGTTACTTTGCTAAAATGAACAACAAAAACAGCTGTATTCACCACTATTAGGATACAGAAATCTGCCATTTTCAATTTCCAAAGCAAGAGAACGCTGCATGGGTAATGAGTCAAGCACTGGTTCCCGAGAAGACATCAACTGACTGATAGCTTCTTCAACCCCAGTCTGACCCGAGAGGATAGGTATTCCCACTGCAGGCAGCCAGTTCCAGCGCGGCCGCCATACATTCAGGCTCCGTGAGTCACAAATTCTCTCTGGTCAGTGGTTTTCCAAATAGCCCCAAAGGGGACAAATAGCCCCAAAGTTTGCTGAGGCTAGGTGAAAAATCACAAAGATGTAGGGTGTGAAGAATAATAATAGTGAAACACTCAGCCTTTCCATGGTGTGGTTCAGGCTCAACCCTTGGAACTCTCAAATCCTTCAGTGTTCCTGGGATTCACTGTCATGAGGGAATGTTCCCTAATACATCTGATATTAAATATCATGGAATTTCCCATCCCACACCCTAATTAGTTGATTATATTGTAACTTAAAAAGTAATTTTTCAAAAGTATTTTACAGTTTTAAAATCAATAGATTTGCTTTTTGTGTTTTCTTCCCTTTAATCAATTCTAGGTATAATTATTACTACTCATCTCTTTGCTTTTCAGAAATCAACAAATTTCAAAAAAAATTTCTTAATTCTTCAGAGATTCTTGCATAGTTCTAACACTGACATAGCCATTGAGAGTTAGTCTCTTATTAAAAGACCCACTAGAGATCACATTGGAATATGCAACGGCGACACACAAGTCTTAAGTATGAAGACACCAGACCTACATCCTAAAACACATTTAAGTTCTGACAAGCATTTGCAAACTTCACTCTTCTGAAGAAGGTTTGAGTGCTGTTCCTTAGTTACACCTCAATTATCTCCTAACAAGTGCCCCTTGAAAGCTTTTCAATAACTTTAGAAAATTAAACTTACTCTTTTAGCCTTTGTGACCACAGGTGGATCTAGCCTAAACACTGCTTTATATATCTTAGAATATCAAAGCCTGCTCTAATGCACAAAAATTTTGTCTTCACTACAATTTTCACCAGATTATATCATTCCCCACTTGCAAACAGAATTCATCACCCAATCATCACTGACATCCCACTCTTACCTTCAATTTAGCTTCCAAAACCCCAAATGTGCATTGGCAAAAAAATCTTGGATCCCCAAAAAATAGTTTCCAAAAATACATGTTTACTAATTAATAGACTCAGGGCTCTTATAACTTGAATATAGCATAAATAAAACCCTGTGTAGGCTTTAATTTTACTAGCTCTACCCCCAACAAGAATACCAGGATTCTTTCCATCCTGTACATCTATTGATTTCTACCCTACCTAAAGTACTTCCTCTAACATGAAGTAGTTGCCAATTCTCTTACCCCAAAGAGGACAGATGGCTCTGTTTGAACCCCCAATGCACATCTCTTATAGCACTTCTGGTGTTCTCCTTTGATTCACACACTTGACCTGCCTTCCCAAATAAGGTAAACCACATTAGTCCATGAAGCCAATATATGGCCCTTTTTAGGGCATAGAACAGCACTTTACACAGAGAAAATGCTCAGAAATACTATAGACAATATACTCTGTCAGCCTTCCTGCTATAAAATCTCTAGAAATGCTATAAAATATGATAAATATCTTCTGAGATATAGAACCTAGTATGCAAAAAAGTTAACAGAAAGTTAAAACCATTAGCATCAGGCTGGAGCTGTCCTGGGAACTAACCCAGAGGTTATATTTTGAAAGCTCAGGAAATAGGAGGCAAGTCTTTGGGATCAATGAAGGAGTGTTAGAACTGAGACTGGCCATGAAGAGCTAAGCCAGAGTGAAAGGACAAACCAAGATGCATTTTCCCACCATCAAAATAAAACAGCAAGAAAACTTGTTTCTATCTGCCGGAGTTCTAGGTGGGGTGGGTTGGGGTGGGGTGTCCCCTGGGAATGTGTAACCATAAGCTAGTGCTTGCAAGGGGAGAGTTCTGAGGAACTGCAAGCAATGAGATTAACTGAGAAATTCCAGTCAAGGAACATAACATAAAGTGGTCCTGCCAATGACTTCTGATTCTAGTCTTGAAGGAGTAAACTGGTACAGAACTTGCCCTTCTACCAGAAACGGCGGAAAAAACTGCACAAATACATGACACAAGTATTCTTAGGCACTAGGAACAGGGAGAAACAAATGAGGTGCATCCTATCATCACTGTGGCTTTCTCTCTCAAAGTATCAAGGTCACGAAAATCAAGAAACTGAGAAATTGTCACAGATAGGATGAGGCTAGAAGACATGACCACTAAATGCAATGTAGTATCCTAGAATGTATCCTGGAAAAAAAAAAATGACACTGATGGGAGAACTGGTGAAATTCAAATAAAGTCTGTAGTTCAGTTAATAGTATTGCATTGTGCTAATTTCTTAGTTTTGACAAACATACCTTGGTAATATAACATGTTAGCATTAGGGGAAACTGAAAATGGGTGAGGGATGTATGAGAACCTGCTCAATTATCTTTGAAACTTGTCTATAAATCTAGATTTATTTCAAAATAAAAAGATTAATAATTTCTGGCATCAAATAAAAAATTACTAAACATGAGAATAAGCAGCAAATTGTGACCCTTAATCAGAAGGAAAATAAGTCAGTAGAACTACAAACATGCTGTAGGAGTTATGGTAGAATTAGCAGACAAGAACTTTACAACAGCTATTGCAAATATGCTTAATGATTTAAAGGAAATTATTAACATAATGGAGAGGGAAATGAAAGATTTTTATATATAATAAAAGAACCAAATGGAAATTCTAGTGTAAAAAAAGACAATATCTGAAACAAAAAACTTACTGGATATGATCAAAAGCAAATAAGACGTTGCAGAAAAAAAAAATCAGTGAACTTAAAAACATATCAATAAAAACTACCTAACATGAAACACAGAGAGAAAATGGATTGAACAAAGATGAAGAGAGCCTCAGTGACCTTATGGCACAATAAAAGTTGTGTATTATAAGTGTAATTGGTGTTTGTTCCAAAAGGAGGAGAGAGGGTTAGGGACCAAGCAATATTTAAAGAAATAATGGCCAAAATATTTCCAAATTTGATGAAAACCCTAAATCCACAGATCCAAGATGTTCAACAAAACCCAATAAGACTAAACATGAAGAAAATCACACTTATGCACATCATAATTAAATCACCAGAGGAAAAAGATACATCACATTTGGAAGAACAACAATAAGACAACACCATAAAATGAAAACATCTTCAAAGTGCTAAAGGAAAAAAACCCAATATACATAGGATTCTATACCCAGCAAAAATATCTTTCAAAAGTGAAGGCCAAGTAACACTTTTTCAGACAAAAATTGACAGAACTTGGTCTATCACACCAGTGCTAAAATAATTGCTAAAGGAAGTTCTACAGACTGGAGGGAAATAAAATCAGATGGAGACCCAAACATACAAAAAGTAATGAAGAGCACTAGAAATGGGAAATTCATGAGTAGACATTAAAGAATTTTACATGTTTTTAAAAAATTGTTTAACACATAATTGAGAGGAATGGCAAAGTGAAGACCTTTGCTAATATGTTTCCCAAAAAGAAAAGATAAAATTGGACATTGTCAAAAACAATTATTTCAGTACTCTGAAAATTGACCAAAGGCATAAAACAAGTTGAGAAGTTCGTATTCAAGAAAACCACTGAAACTTGGGTAAGAATGACAGCAGTGTAACATTTTACCCACCCTCTTTCACCCCACCTCCTCTGGAGCAACAGTTCTAACAAGGTGGGACAACTTATGAAAACCAGAGGCATTTATGCAGAAGGGAGCTGATTATATTTGTAGCAACATGGAAAACCCCAATGCCCAGGAGCTTTGCCAAAAAAAAGGGAAAGGCCCACATCACAGCTGACCTGAGGTTGCAAACCAGTTAGGCCAACCAAAAGAGACCAGAAGACTGACTGGAAATTCCACAGGAGGATCTAAGGAGATAACCATGAGCCTTGATACACTCACAGTTTTAAAGATCGTGGGCATGTTAGGTTATCTGTGTACATGCTGATGAGACACCTTAGCTATCTACACACATGTGCATGCATACACATACAAGCACACATGGAAGAAACACAGAAAGCCTGAATGAAGCAAAAATAAAAACTTGGAAAGATCTGTAAATTGCATGAATCTTGAATGTGTCCTCTAAACCACACACAGGTGCACTGACAAACGATAGGGGTCTTATTGGCCCAAGATGTTTCAGTATAACCTCTGACCAATCAGCAGCTGGCCACTAAGATGTAATGATCCAAGGGCAGTCCATAAGAGGACAGGCTTAAAAATAAAAACAGAATTAAAAAATATATATAGAGAGAGAGACATCAGAGGCTATACACTATGGAAGAAACAGATTCCACATAACTATTCCAGGCAAGTGACAGAAACAAACAAACAAAACCCAACAACCACCCCAAGCAGGAGGATCAGAATCCAGAGTTGTTAACAATGTACTACTTGAAATGTCCAGTTTTAAACAGGAAAGTGTGGCCCATACACTTGAAAAAAAGGCAGTAAATAGAAACTATTTATGTAGGGGTCCAAAAGTTGGATTTAGCAAAGGGTTTAAAGCAGCCATTATAAATATGTCCAAATGGAAATTCTGGAGTTAAAAAGTACAATACTTAAAATGAAAAATTCATCAGAGGGATTCAACAGCAGATTTGAAAACTGGCTAAAAGAATAATCAGTGAACTCAAAGACAAAAATTATACAATCTGAAAAACAGAAAGAAAAAGAAGAAAACTGAATTAAGTATGAGAGACCTATGGGGTATAACCATAGCCAATCATATCAACACACGAATAATGGGAGTCCCATAAGGAGACTGTTCTTCAGATTGTATAATTTCTATTGATTCGTCTTTGAGTTCACTGGTTCTTCACTTAAGTTACTGTACTTTTCAACTCCAGATTCAAATCCAATAGATTGTGATGTTAACATGCACACTGTAACCACTAGAGCAACAACTAGAGCAACCACTAAGAAATAGTTTAAAAAAAAATCAAAGGAATTAAAAGGTTGTACTAAAATATATTTATTTGACACCAAGAAGGCAATCCAATGAAAAACAGAGGAACAAAAAAGACATGAGACATAAAAAACAGCAATATGGCAGAGGTAAATGAACCATATCTATAATTATATGAATTAATAAACACTCCAATCAGTATGTAGACTGTCAGAATGGACATTTTAAAAACAAGGTTCAACTATATGATATCTATAATACACAATTGTTAAACTCAAAGATACAAACAGGTTGAAACTAAAAGGAACACTATGTAAATGCAGTCATAAGAGCTGGAGTAGTCATAATAGTATCAAACAAAACAGCCATAGACTTTAAGATAAAAATGTTACTAGAGAAAAAGAGGGCATCTTGTAATAATAACAGTATCAATTAATCAGGAAGATATAACAATGACAAATATATACACACCTAATAACAGAGCCCAGAAAAAGTACATGGAGCAAAAACTACCAAAAATGAAAGATATGACAACTCAACAATTGTTTGAGTCCTCAATACCCCACTCTCAATAATGAGTAAAACAAGTAGACAGAAAATCAGCAAGGATACAAAAGACAGCAATATCAATGAAGCTGGAATGTATAGAATACTCCATCCAACAAGAGAATACAGACGTTTCAATAACACACAGGAGAGAACATATGTTATCCATAAAAAAAGTCTTAATGAATTTTAAAAGACTAAAGACATACTAAGTATTCTCCAGACACAACAAAATTAAAGTGGAATCAATAATAGATAGAAACTTGGAAAATACTCAAGTATTTGAAAATTAAACAATATATATCTAAATAAATCATGGCTCAAACCAGACATCTTGAGAAATGTCTCAATGTTTTGAAATAAAGGAAAATGAAAACATCACAGATCAAAAGTCACTGGATACATCTAAAAGAGTACTTAGAGGTTAATTTATATCTTTAAATGCCTATATTAGAAGAGAATGATCTCAAATCAATACCTTAAGTTAATACCTTAAAAAAACAGAAAAGGAAGACCAAACTAAGCCTAAAGCAAGGAGAAGGATGGAAAGAATAAAGACTGGAATCAAAAATCAATAAAATAGTAAACAAGAAAAGCAGAGAAAAATCAATGAAATAAAAAAAAATGTTTCCTTGAAAAGATCAACAAAATTAACAGGTCTTTAGCTAGACTGACCAAAACAATAAGAAGACACAAATGAGCCAAGTCAGAAATGAAAGGGGAGACATCATTACCAACCCTACAGAAATTAAATGGGTTATAAGGGAATGCTATGAGCAACATTATGCCAAAAAATGAGACAACTTACATGAAATGGACAAATTCTTACAAAGTCAGTTACCAAAATGGGCTCAAGAAGAAACAGAAAATCTAAACAGACATCACAAGAAACTGAGTAGTAATTACAAATCTTCCCACAAAGAAAAGCCCAGGCTGGATGGTTTCACTGGCAAATTCTATCGAACATTTGAAGAAGAAATAATACAAATCCTTCACAATCTTATTTAGAGGAGGAAAAACACTTCCCATCTCATTCTATGAGAACAATATTATCCTGATACAAAAGCCAGACAAAGACATTATACAAGAACAGAGGACTACAGACCAATATCCCTCATGAATATCTGCCATAACATTAGCAGCAAACCAAATTCAATAACATATAAAAAGGATTATATACAACACAGGATTATACAATATACAACAAAAGGATTATATAAAGTGAGATTTAGCCCAGGAATGCAGGGTTGGCTTAACATCAGAAAATCAACTAATGTAACACACTGCATTAATAAAGAACAAAATCACACAATTATCTCAATAGATGCAGAAATAAACATTTGACAAAATCCAGCCCCATTCATGATAGAAAACTCCAACAAACCCAAGAATAAAAGAAAACTTCCTCAACCTAATAAAATGTATCTACACAACACCTATCACACTTAATGGTGTAAAACTGAATATCTTCTCCCCAATCAGAAACAACACAAGGATGTCCATTCTTACCACTTCTATTCAATACTGTACTAGAGATTCAACCTAGTGCAAGCAGTTAAGAAAAAGAATACAGACTGAAAAGAAAGGAGTAAAACTCTCTTCATTCACAGATAACATGATCCTGTGTGTAGCAAATCCTAAGAAACACCAACGCACACATGACAAAAACTAATAATTGAGTTCAGGAAGGTTTCAGGATACAAAGACAACATACAAAAGTCAATTGTATTTCTATATACTAGCAGTGAACAATTTAAAAATGACATTAAGGAAACAGTTCTCTTTACAATAGCATCAAAAATAATGAAATGCTTAGGAATAAATTTAACAAAAGATGTTTAAGACTTGTAATCTGAAAACTACAAAACATTCCTGAGAGAATTAATGAGGATCCAAATAAGTGAAGAAACATTCCATATTCCTGGATTAAAAGACTCAATATTAGCATGGTAATTTTCCCACAAACTCATCTATAGATTCAATAAATCCCTAAAAAAATCCCAGTAACATTTACACAGTAGTAGATAAGATGAACCTAAAGTTAACATGGAAATGCAAAGAGTCCCAAACAGCCAAAAACATTTTAAAAAGAGAGTAAAAGTTGGAGAACTTAACAGCTTACCACAAAGCCACAGTAAATCAAGACCATTTGGTACTGATATAAGGATAAACAAATATATAAAACACAATGGAGAATATACAAAGAACAACTTCATAATCAACTGATTTTCAAAAAGGGTGTCAAAAAAAATTCATTGTAAAAAAGGACAGTCTTTTCAACAAATGGTTCTGGGACAATTGGGTATCTAATTGAATTTAGACCCTTGCCTCACACCATACATAAAAATTAACTCAAAATGGATCATAGCCCTAATTCTAAGAGCTAAAACTATAAAACTTCTATAAGAAAACATAGGAGAAAAATTCTTGTGATTTGGGGTTAGGCAAAGAATTCTTAGATGCTAAAAAGTACAATCTTTAAAAGAAAAAAATTATCCAAAAATAAACTGGACTTCATCAAAACCAAAGACTTCTGTGCTTTAAAAGATACCATTAAAAAATCAAAAAGTCACAGACTTAGAAAAAATATTTGTAAATCATGTATCCAATAAAGGACTTATATTTAGAAAATGCAAAGAACTCTTACAACTCAATAAGAACCCAATTAAAAATTAAGCAAAAGATTTAACTGTCATCTCTCAAATAAGTTAAGCTTAAATTCACCATCTGACCCAGCAATTCCACTCACAGGTATCTACTCAAAAGAAATAAAAACATGTCCACACAAAAACTTGCATATGAATGTTCATAGCACCGTTATTCACAACAGCCAGAGAAATGAACAATCCAAGAGTTCATCAACTATGAATGAATAAATAAATGTGGTATATCCATACAACAGAATACTATGCAGTAAAAAGAAAGAACAATCTATTGTTGCATAATAAAACATGGATGTAGCTCAAAAACCTTAACGCTAATTGAAAGATAGATGCTAAAGACTATATATGCATGATTCCATTTAAATTAACTGTCCAAAAAAGGTAAATCTGTACAGAGAAAGCAAATTAGCGGTTACCTGAGGCTGGGGATATTAATGGGAACTGACTATAAATGGGAAAAAAGGGATCTTTTTAGCATGATGGAAATGTTCTAAAACTGGGTTTAGTGAGTTAGTGGCACAACTTGAAATCTTCTAAAACCCATCAAATTGCACACTTAAAAAAGGATGTTATGCAGGCACATGAAAAGATGTTCAACATCACTAATCATCAGGGAAACGCAAATTAAAACCACGAGATATCACCTCACATCTGTCAGAATGGCTATCATCAAAAAGAACACAAATAACAATGGTGAAGATGTGGAGAAAAGGAAACCTTCCCACACTGTTGGTGGGATGTACATTAGTGCAGCCACTGTGGAAAACAGTATGAAGGTTTCTCAAAAAACTAAAAATAGAACTACCATATGACTCAGCAGTTTCACTCCTCAGAATATATCTGAAAAAAACAAAAACACTAACTTGAAAAATACATGCACCCCAATGTTCATAGCAGCATTATGTACAATTGCCAAGATATGGAAGCAACTTAAGTGTCCATCAACAGGTGAATGGGTAAAGATGTGGTGTGTGTGTATGTATATACACACATACATGCAAAGGAATACTATTAAGCCATAAAAAAGAATGTAATTTTGCCATTTGCAACAACATGGATGGACTTCAAGGGTATTGTGCTATGTGAAATAAATCAGACAGAGAAAGATAAATACTGTAATGATACCACTTATATGTGGAATCTTAAAAACACAACAAACTAGTAAATATAAAAAAGCAGCAGACTCAACGGATATTGAGAACAAATTAGTGGTTACCAGTGGGGAGAAGAAAGGGGGGAGGAGCAATACAAGGGTAGCAGATTAAGAGGTACAAACCATTATGTATAAAAAAAGCTACAAGGATATATTGTACAAAAGGGAATATACCAATGTTTTAGAATAACTACAAGTGTAGGATAACCTTTAAAAATTGTGAATCACTATCTTGTACACCTGTAGCTTATATAATATTATACATCAACTATACTTCAATTTAAAAAAAAGAAAACCAAAAGGATGTTATGGCATACAAACTATTCCTCAGTAAAACTGTTCAAAAAAACTGGAACCAAAGTACCACAAACACTAAAGTGATCACAACACTGTCTGGAAAGAGGGTAGCTATAATAAAAGTGCACATTTTTTGTTTTGTTTTGTTTTGCGGTACGCGGGCCTCTCACTGTTGTGGCCTCTCCCGTTGCGGAGCACAGGCTCCGGACGCGCAGGCTCAGCGGCCATGGCTCACGGGCCCAGCTGCTCCACGGCATGTGGGATCTTCCCGGACTGGGGCACGAACCCTTGTCACCTGCATCGGCAGGCGGACTCTCAACCACTGCGCCACCAGGGAAGCCCGAACTAGCTATATTTTTATACAAAATACTTCAAGGCAAAAAAACCCCGACACTGTCACTAGGGGTAAAGAGAGTCACTATGAGGCCTCTGTATTATGAACATACTATTCTATACTATTATAGAACAGAACAGTGTATTACATATCTGTGTATTATATATAATGATGTCAAAGTTTACATAAAAATGAGTTTTTCAATGAAATACTGTTACACTATTTCTACTTTTACTAATCTCCATCTGCACATTCCTTTTATGCACATGGCCAAATCATCGAAACTTCACCTCCATTCCACCAAGTCAAAATTAAGAATTCTCTTAATGTGTAAAGTTTAAGAAACAAAGCAGTTTTCTAACTCATACTTTTTAAAAGGTGACCTCATTGCGAATAAGCAAGACTATACAGATATACAGATCACACATTTCCTTACTAGTTTATGTGCTCCTGTTTCGAGGGCAATTTAAACATTTAAAAAAAAAAAAAGTGTGAAGACTGATGATTCTGGAGCAAGGCTGCCTGGGTTTTTAACCCCAATTCCACCATTTAATAGTTGTGTAGCTTAAAACATTGCTTAATCTGAGTTTCCTTATCTCTAAAATGGGGGAAAGGGATTGAAAAATAGTGCCTACCTCGCTGGATTGCTTTATTAAATGAAATAATCCACATAAAGTATATAGAAAATGCTTGACACAAAGCAAGTGATCAAAAATATTGATTCTTTATGATTCATTGTTATTAACGGAACTGCAAAAACTTCATATCCTAAATGATGTTCCTTTAAAATGAAATTTAAATAACTGAAAAAGCATTTTAAAATGTAAAAACTGAACAATATCGACCAATGGATTAAACATAAAACCATAAATATTTATTGTAGTTGAGCAATTCACTTAACAGGCATTTAATCGAGAGCCTATATGCCACTCACCAAAAGGATACACAGAATAAGATTAGCATCCTTGAAAAGCTATTTCTTATGGAGGAGAAAAATAAATCTAATAGAATGAGGTATCTGTATTTTATAAAATTGGAAATTATTCTGATTTATGGAAAACTCTTATAAATCACTTGCATGACCCATTTCCCCCCCCCAAATAAAAATATAGCAAAATGAGTATAATCACTATAAACACTTTAAGTCCATTTAGGACACTATAGTGTCCCAAAGTTATTATCAAAGAATCATCAATAAAATGTAGATATGCAAGCAAATGTGTTAAAACCACATCCTTGATAAGAAAACAAATACTGTTAAAAACAGACTTTATCATGTATAAAAGAAATCATACAGTAAAGACAGCCCATTAATCCTACTTCTAGGAATCTACCCGGAAGATACTTCCAATGACACAAAAATACATACACATCAAAGTTACTCATTGCATCATTTGTAATTGCAAAATTACTCAGAAACCTAAATGTCCATACACAGCAAAGTGGCTGGATGAAACTATGTTACATCTAAACAAAAAACGTGGTATACCTCTGTTAAAAAAAAAGGGGAAGCTCTCTGTAAACAGGCATAGCGTGATTACCAGGGCATACTATTAAACACATTAAAGTGGAAGGGAGAAGTTACATATGTTATCCTTCATGTAAGAAAGAAAAAAGAGAAAATATATGTGTATCTATTTGTGCAAAAGAAATACAAAAAGTTAAACCAGAAAATAGATTGGTTACTAACAATGAATGGGTAGATGAGGAAGTGACAGAAAGACGACAGAAATGAGAATGGGCAGCAGGAATGAGGGAGGAGTGTTTATCTTTTTACATAGCTGTGACTCTTAGAACCACATTAATGTTTCATATACCCTTCACACACACCCCAAATAAACCATTAAACCCAGCCACAATGTGGAGAGAATCCAATGGAGCACAAACACTAACAAATGAACCTAACTCTATTATAAATGAATAACAATCACAATGGAGTGGGAAAAAGAACTTTCGATTGATAAAGCTGAAGGAAAAAAAGAACTGAACATAAATAGTGCAATATACTTAATAAACGTGTCTCTCCAGGGGGTTAGGATTAGCACTCTAAAACTACTTCTGTGTGTCAACAGCTGACCTTTGAACAACATGGGTGTGAAATGTGCCTGTCCACTTATATGTGGGTTTTTTTTTTACTAGATACGTACTACAGTACTATATGATGCACGGATACAGAATCATGGATACAGAGGGACAGCTGTAAAGTTATATGCCAACTTTCAACTGTGAGGAGAGTCAGTGCCCCAACCTCAGAGCTGCTCAAGGGTCAACTGCACTAGATATTTTAAAAATAAGTAAATACATTGTATACAATAAGAGCCACGTTTCTCACTGTATTTCTCACAATACAACCATATTGTAACCATAAAGTAACCATATTGAAGAAAGATGTCATAAATAAGGAAAAACTGAAACGAATCCTGTGGTGTTAGATTAGAATCAGAAGTATCAGTGTACACTTCCATTTTTTAATGTACATAAGCAAATATACATAGATATGTGCATCAGTTAGTATACATAATTTCCTAGCCCTACCTACTAAAAGGGCCTAGAAGCAATGACACCAAAATGGCAATACACACACCTACATGAGAAGATGTTGGTTTTTAAACACCATTCTCCATTTAAAGGATCAAGGGCTCCTTGGAGAAGTGGTTACTGGTTCCAAGCCTGGAGCGGGAAAAATATAAGATACGCCTATAACATTTTATGGTGTCAGAAAGAAAGTGTTCAAAAAAGACGAAGACTTGTTGAAAGAATTCAAGAGCCAACTCAAAGGAGTTCCTAAAGGTCAAAGGTAGAACAATTTGAATAAACAAAATAATGATAATTGGATTTTGACCCACAGAATATCCAAGTCCATACAGATACAAATTAATAAACAGGGGGCAGGGGTGGCGGGAGGGTAATGACACAGATTTTCATTACAAAAGAGTCTAAGAAATAAATGTAGAAAGAAAGGGCAAAACAGAAAATCACTATTAGGCAAATACCACAGTAATAACTGTTGCAGACAAGATCCACAAATGAATGCAAAAATTAGCGGGCTTGACGAGAAAAAGAAATCTGTAAATTGCAAAGTATCTCCTCCAAGATATTTAATTAACTACAAAGAAAAAGACAGTAACTTTACAGTGGAGAAACCTGGCAGACATCCCCTTAACCAAGTGATCAAGGTTAAAGTGATGCAGGTCGTGAAATTAAGGACCTCCTGAAATGACTCACTAGAACGCATCTCTGATCTGAACCTCTTGATATTATCTATGTCTGTGGTAGTCTTGCCAAAAATGCAAAACCTCATTCTAATCATGTGAGTGTACTGGACAAACCCAAATTGAGGAACATCATACAAAATACCTGACCAGTACTCTTCAAAAATACCAAAGTCATGAAAGATAAGGAAAAACTGAAGAACTGCCAGTGATTGGAGAAGACTAAGGAGCAATAACAAATAAATGCAAAGTGGGATCCTATATAGGATCTTGGAACAGAAAAGAACGCCGAGTAGAAAGTTGGTGAAATTCAAATAAGATCTATAGATTAGTTAATAGCATTGCACCAAAGTGAATTTCCTGGTTTTAATAATTGTGTTATGTTCATACAAGATGTTATAATTTTAGGAGAAGCTGGATGAGGGGATATATGGGAACTCTATTTTTTGCAATTTTTCTGTAGGTCTAAAATTAGTTCAAAATTAAAAGTTAAAAGAAATTCAGTCTGTTCTGTTTACAATTTATAAGAGAACACTTAAGACCAACTTCATTTTATCATACTGAATATTGAATTTAATATGAAAAATAAAGCTATAAGGTTAAGTTACAATTTGAAACTTTGTTTTAAGGCTGAAGCTATGAAGTGGGGCAACACTACTTCATTTGGTCTTCAGCAGAAAATCTAATGCTTCTTTGTTCCTACTACCATCTTGTTCCATGAGGGAACAAGATGGTATTTGCAAGAAGAAACATAAACTACATAAACAACAACAGGCTCAAGATGAAGTTGAAGAACATGAGAAATTATTTAATGACAATACTCTTGAAATTATATGTCTGTAAAGAACACCAGAATAATCCCACAGTGAAGTTTGTTTCTGGGGGAAAATCTAACACAGAAAGGCTCACTTGACAAGCAGTTGGAGTTGGGGGCTCCTTTGTGTGTATGTGATTGTACTCTTGGTTGTTTTCTTTTTTGTGGGGGATTGGCTGAGAGAAAAAGTTTTTAACTAAAAATACATGCACAGTTGATCAAAATTTGCTAAAGAACAAATCTACATTTTTAGGCAATCTTTTAAAATCAGTCCTCTGTTCTGATCTGAATTATCCATTAACTTGTGGGGATTCAGGCTCACCCCCTTATTATTAAAATACATATTCATAAAACTTTTACAGTTGTGCTGTTCTAGTTACAGATAGGTTCTACTTTTCTAGGACATAGTTTCACTTTGTTTAAACAAGAATTCATTAAAGAAGCTATAAATAACCTTTAAATATTTAGCCATGAACAGAGGAGGGTGGACTGGCCTTGATGGCTTATTTTAGTACTAATGCAGAATGCTTTTTAAAAGCTACATTTTAGCATGCATCAAGCTAATGATTAACACTTGCAGTGTAATTTTCAATGTTAGAATAAATTTCTCTTTATTTTAAGGAGTTCTACCAAAAGTAAATATGTTTTTCAATCATTTACTACTAGGAAAGTAACCATAAAGAACGAAAATGTCTGGGAGATTAAAACATACAATTTATTTTAAAATTTTATTTATTTATCTATTTACTTATTTATTTTTATCATCTCTAGACAACCTTTCCTTCTCTCCCAAAATATAATGCCAGTTAAAACTGCACACACTAGGGAAGAACTGCCTATGGAATTATAAGAATTCAAGGATCCATTGTGTGGTGCATGTAACATATATATGAATCAAAGACATTTCTATATTTGATTCTGAATCATAAAGTTCACAACATTTTAGAGACCAAGTTTCATAAAATTTTTACTTAAAAAAAATTTACAAAATACCATTATTCCAATCAAAGAAACTTTCCCTTGGGTACATGCAGCTTTCTGTCTTAGAGATTACAGAATGACAGTCAAAGAGGGAGAGATTTTTTAAATAGCCACCTAGCTGCAAAACCTACAAGAAGTAGATTTTTTTAAAGTGCCTTTAAAATGCTAAAGCAAGTAATATAATTGTTGAATCTACTTGAAATTTTAAAAGTTTCTTTAAAATGGTCCATATGGTATGCACAATATCACAGCTGGTACAAAACTGCCAGTATTTAGTTCAAAACACAAAAACAATGCATATGAACAGTATTCTTTGAAAAATAATTCAAAATGCTGCCACTACTTCATAAGGCAAACTTAAACAAGAGTGCTGACAGTATTCAGAGAATTAACGAAACAAGCTGAATATTAAAGTATTTAAATATTTACTTTGATTTCTTTTTAACACCACTGATAACAGTAAGAGAACTTGCTGTCAAATTAACTCAGGATGGCTTATTTCAAATTACATGTAACATATTTTGCTGTATTTATTCTAAACAATTGCAAAACTAGGTTTTAGGATGTAAACTCCCATTTGCTAGGCAGGCCCTAGTTTTTCTGCTGCAATCTGGCAGCTTTGAACTTTGAAACCCTCTTTGTAGTTCCTTCTGATACTTCTGACAGAACTTCTTTTCGTTCTGGAATGGTGGGTAGCACAGGATGAGCCATGGCTGGGTGTGGTGTTAAGGAAGGTGACAAAAATTCTTTTTCTATTACAGTTCCAGAAAAAGCCTAGAAGACAAAAGTGAGATTATGATAATAAAATGCAAATAAGGTGCCCACAAAATCTTTATCCTGTACTTGCCAATTAGACATTTCTTTTCATTAAAAGTAAATTCATAAGATTTTTTGATAGACAGAACTATAACATCAAAATACAAATTGCCCATAGAAATCAAGTACCATTAAAATATATCTTAATTACACCACCAAATATAAGTAGAATTTTTAATAGTACACATGCAAGAAAACAAAAATGTAAAAAACATGTTCACATGGGATTTTTTAAAAATGGGTAAATAAAAGGTCCTCAACTTTCATACATTCCATTTATATCCAGACCATGCTGTGAAAAATAATGTATTAAAATTAAGAATTCTATTAGGGTGTCAAACATCAGCTGATGAATGAGCTATCCTATGGCGGCCATGCTGCCTGTGAGCCAAGAGCTTAGTTTCAGCAGCAGTGACATCTCTTGGGTGGTGTTCATTCATGCAGTTATTTGAGTATTTTATTGCATCTTGCCTCATTTTTATTTGAGATCAGTGGAAACTGAAAATTGAAAGTGCTGGTGCTAGTGGAAATAAGTATCAGTCTCAAATTTTCATACAATTAATTCAATGAGAGAAATCAAGGCACCACAAAAAATGATTCTTTAATTTCAACCAGATGTTTGCTGGACTTAATTTTGGTCAACTGTATGTAATGTACGTATGTAATGTATACAAATTGATGGAAATAAAACCAAAGATATGTCTTGCTATGTCTTTTTATGTACAGATCTATCAAAATCAAGAAGTTATAATTTTTTCCCCCAAGATTTCTAGTATTTGAAACCCCCTCACTTTCATCTTCTAAAGACTCTTTACGTACAAATTAAAATTTGACATGTAAACCTTCATGTATATTTAGCTTGACTTTGTCTACCAAGTGTACAAAATGACAATGTATCACTTGAATAGTTTAAAAAGCCAACCTCCACCAACTTGCCCCACCAAAGAAACAAAAACCAAAAATGCCCTGACCCTCCCACAGTACTTTGAGACCTTGGGTGGAGTCCAACTCTTAAAAGAAATTCAGTTTACTTTTCTAAAAACTCTATTTTATCACAATGAGCACAGAGCCTTCTTATTATACTAAAAATGCTTTTGAAAAAGAGAATATTTTAACATTTAAAGATATCAAAAAAGATATCTTTCAAAGTACTTGCCATAATCCCATGAACTATTTATTTTGATGTTAAAAAATTTATAGCATCTAGGTGCTAACTCTAACAGTTCAATACAAAATGCAAAGCTATTAAATACGATGAAATGAAAATAAGTTCCAGACTTGAGCTCTAGCTACACAACAATAATATTAAGTCCTTACAAAAACCTAATTTTCAGATACTTAAAAACAGCAAAAGTCTACCACCTGTTTTTCTAACAGTAGGGAAGACTATTAAATAAGTTAAGATACTCTCCAGGTCAACTGAAATCATTATATTGGGAGAAGGGAAGGAGAATATTCTAATCATACATACTGCTCCTAATTACCAATGACCCCTCCATCCCCAGTTACCATTTAGTACAATCAGTACCACTTAGGGACTATTTAGCAAAAGCAACAGAAGTTCTACATATGTTTATTCATTTATAAAGATATATATTTTTATATGTATTTGACTTATACTCAAATGGGTATGTCAGTTTGATATGGTATGAGTTCCCCAGTCTTCCTAAATACTTCTTAAATTAAAAATCTAAAATACCCACCAAACATAAGAGTAAAAAAATATCAAGTCTGGGTATAATGGAAACCATAACATTTCCATTTTGGTATCTCCCAATACCCCTCCTTTCCCCACACACAAAACTATGTGCAACATGGTGGGTAAGAGTATATGTGTGTGCACTCATTTTTCCGAGGAGAGGATCTCCAGCTCTCACTAGATTGTAAAATGGTTCCACAATTCCAAAGAGTTAAAAATTTCACTGGCACGAGCCAAAACATAGAAAGACTATACATAATTATCTGTCATGTATATATTTTTTCTTTAACTCAACCAAAGCATTTAAAAGAGAAAAGTACAATCTGCTACTTGAACTAGCATAAAATGACTATAAGTCTGATCTAGTGGAATTTATTTAAAATAAGCTGCTAAATAATTTTCTAGACATGGGACTTCCCTGGCAGTCCAGTGGTTATGACTCCATGCTTCCACTGCATGGGGCACGGGTTCGAACCCTGGTTGGGTAACTAAGATTCCACAGGCTGTGTGGTGCAGCGAAAAAAAAAAAAAAAATTCTAGCCAAAAATGAAATACATATGCTAATTAAGATACTTTAAAATTCCTATTTCACAGAAATAGAACTTCAAGAGTGGTAATACTTTCATTTTGAACTACTTTATTATAAGACCTATATTGTGCTTGCTAGTGACTATTAATTTTTTATAAATTATTAATTATCAAAAAAGTACTGGGCTTCCCTGGTGGCGCAGTGGTTGAGAGTCTGCCTGCCGATGCAGGGGACACGGGTTCGTGCCCCGGTCTGGGAAGATCCCACATGACACAGAGCGGCTGGGCCCGTGAGCCATGGCCGCTGAGCCTGCGCGTCCGGAGCCTGTGCTCCGCAACGGGAGAGGCCTGCGTACCAAAAAAAAAAAAAAAAAAAAAAAAAAGTACAAGCCTAGAATTAATTAATTATGATCTATGACTTTTGAGACTAAATATATGTATGAACTAAAGAAGCTACAAGATAAACAATGCCATTACTCTGTCGATTAACTTCAATAAATAATTATATAAAATAATTTAAGAACAATAAGATTAATGATTTCCAGACCATACCTGGAAGATACAGCAGCTACAATTTTAAAAAAATCTTTTCAACTCCAAAATGGGGAAAATGAATTGCATACCCCTTTGAAATGGAGCTACCACCACCTTTTTAACTCACAAAAATTGGTCAAAGATACTATATAAAATAAAGAGTTAAAGATACATACCTCAGGTGTTACTGATAAAGGAAAAAGTTTCTTTTGATGATTTTCTTGTTGTTCCTCGTCCAAAATGCTCTCATGAGCATCACTACAAGTGGCCTCTTCACAGCTAATGCTCCTCAAGACTCCCCGTCTATCATCAAAGTCAGCAGCACTGCTTTCACTGGTGTCACTGCAAACACTGTTCTCTCTACTGCGAGACTTCAGGATGGACTTACGAGGGACATATTCTCCATTCACGATATCAACAAAGACTCTGTAATATCAAAAAAATATACTCTTTAGTTAACTCATAAAACTGAGGATAAATTTACAAGGATTTTTAAAAATCTTTTCTAGAAATCAATCTGAAATTTTTTATTCAAACTTATATCCAAAATTTTCACCATCACAATAGTTTTGTAGCCTCGAATGACATATTTACATTACTTTTATTATTGTTTGGCCTAATAAAATACAGCCGTTTATTTATACGCATGTTCTGGGTGACAACAGCGTGATTTGCCAAAATTCTACATATATTTTAGACCTGCTCAGAAGTCACTTAGCAATTTTCACTATTTTACAAATAAGCATTACGAAAACAGTAGGTATTTTCAAATGACAGCTTTCTCAACAATACAACAAAAAATTGGAATAGCATACTTAACTTCGACTCTGTGGAAAGGTAAAGCACATGCCAAGCACTGTCATAGCTGTGATAGGAAAAGTGCTGCCCCAGCACACTAGAAACACAAACTTTCATTCTAAAGTTAACATACAACATTTTTTTACTAGATTGGGAATGTTTTAAAAGCACTGGCAAAGAGGGGCAAAAGCAAAAAACCAAGCAACATTCCAATTGCTTTGAACTGAGAAGCTGTGGTGGGGGCTCAGCAGCTCCTGTGAGAGCCTTTAAAACACTAAGCTAACTCCATCAGAATACCTCACTTTTCAGTGAGAGCCTTCTGTGTTACAAGCAACCTTTTCCTGTATACACTCAGTTGCAAAAAATGAGAAGGGAAGAGCAGGCTGTTCTGCTATCTGTGAATACCACTCACCTGTAAATGTCAGCAGGAGTCCTGATCATAGGCAGCTCTTGGGGAGAATGACCACTGCCAGAGCTGTTCTTTCGCTTACGTTTGGCTTCTTCTTTCTTTTCACTGAATTTTAAAGTGGTATTTTTTCCAGTATTTATTCGTACCTAAAAATTTCACAGCAAAAAATTATGATCCTTTTGAGAAATCAAGGCCAAAACTAAAACCAATAAACTCTACAATTAAAGAAATAATAGTAATAGAAGCAGTTTACATTTTTTGACACAAATGATGTGTATTATCAGCTAAGGCTAACAAGTCCTTATCATACTTCTACAGTATTAAATTATACCTTAAGTGACCAATTCTAGTCATCAGTGACTTTATTATCATACAGAAAGCAAAATACATACAAACTAAATGCCAGATTATTATAAGCTTTCACATCACCTATTACTTTGATATAAGTTTTTGGCTTAAATCATGCATTTCAAAACAAACAGCACAATTAACCAAAACAAATATTCAGTAAAAATATAAAACTTAAGTCATAAAAACAATATTGGATAATGCTTAACTATTTAGAATTTTTAAAATATCTCTAATTTTTAAAAATTTAAGGACCAGAAAATAAAAATCAACCCTGCTCAGGATTAATACATTATTCTTCTATCCCTACTCGGCATTTACACCATCTTTCCATATTAATGACTGCTATTCCCCATAACATTCCTGCAAATATTATTTATTCTTCCTGTTTTATCTAAATGAAAACTAATTTAAAGCCTGAAAAGAGAATCACAAAACAAACTTTTTTCCTGGCTAATAGGTCAATTTTTTCCAAAGAATTCCAAGATGCTCCTTTTAGTTTGAAGTATTAGAATATATATTTTAAAACACCATATAAGTATTTCACTTCACATTAGAGCAGGGAAATCTTGACCTAAGAAATAGCAAATATGTCTTAAACACGTTTGATTAAATAATAATCTCAGGCATTTAAGACTGCTACCACAGACCCTTACCTCTGATACAGGCAAACCCTGCAAGGGTACCCCGTTGTGGTAAAAAAAAAACAACAAAAAAGCACCAAACTGAGAAAAAGGAGTCCCTGTTTTATTACTAACTAGCTCTATGGTCTTCTAGGCCCTAAGTTTCCTTGAGAAAGACAAATTAGAAAGATGAAATTCCCAGTAGCTCCTTAAAGCAGTATTATGAGGCCAAGAGAGCAAGGGAATGAGTTTAAGGTCCTTCCTTCAGTGAGATCCAACCTGCTTTGATCTGGGATTTTAAAACTGGGTATTCTACAATAAGTAAGGAGGGAACAAAAAGTCTTTTGATACTAAGAAAACTTAAAAACCTGTATTAGAAGACCTCTCTGTAGTAACCTCCAGCTCTAAAATATCAAAATTCTAAAATCATGATTACCACCCAGAGGTGTTTATATTTAATTTGTGAGAAATGGAACTAATTTTTACTTCCTTCTAAATCTTTCCTTTTTGCTCATGATGCTCCTATTCATTTTATGCCCACATAGAAACAACCTGATATAATTAAAAATTTAACTAATGTAAGTCACTTTCATCTTAAATACACCAAAATGCCCAAATTAACTCTAGAATTCTTAAGCTTTCTGAATGAAGGACAGGTGGAGTTACAGTAGTTGTCACTCAAACTGATCTCCTTCCAGACCCCCAAATTTCAAATTCTATTGTGGCTTCAGAGAACAATGGACCAATACCAGCTAACTATCTAGACTTTTATTTTCCTTTTTCTTTTTAGATAAATTGGTCAGAGCAAGAGGCAAAAGATGGCTTTGTTTGGCACTATCAACAATATTAATCCCTGTTAATATTGCTCTTTTAAAGAATATCGCAGATAATCTTAATATTCAAATTATATGAAAAATTAGTAAAGTTAAAAGTATACAAACCCTCTTAGGTTCGACAGTATGAGAAAAATATATTGTTGGTATAGAATTATCTTCAGCCCCTAAGGTATCATGGTCATTTTCATTATCACCACCATCATCATCATCATCTTCTTCATCTTCATTATTGTGATAAGAATTTGAACCATTAATTGAACAGTTCCACTGACTATTCACTTGACCATTGAACAGTTCTGAATTTGTAACATTCTGATAACAATTGCTGGGAGTGAGAGAGTCCATTACTTGATTCATCATATTCACATTTATGTTCTGATCTTCCTTTTCCTCTTCAGAGGACGTATCTTCTCCATTTGCAATCAAAGTATCAGGCTTACTAGAAAAAGAAAATTAACAAGATCAAACAAACACACTAGAATTTTACATATTCTAATTTGCACTTAAGTCCAAAGGGTAAAAACTAAGGTTTTGCATAAGGTATTTTTAAACTAGATTTCTAGGCTAATAAAATGTTTTGAAATGAATTAATAAAAAGTTTCTATGCTAATTCTATATGTTGTAGTTATTCAAACAAAAGTAGAATACAGTAGATTTTTTTTTAATCTTTGCAAGGAGGATATTGGCCATATACAATAAAATACCATACAAATACAATCATAAATTTGTAAGAAATCACAGAGAATATGTTATCTTTATTTAAAGACCAGAAACTACAACCACAGAACTATAACATATTTCTTTCTCTTTCTATAATCAAAATATTTATAAGCCCGTATTATTGTAATTTTAAAAAATAAAAGATTTCTACATATGTGCATGATTTATACACATATACTTCTCATGCTTGCTTCATTCTACAAAGGATTTGAGGACCTTATAAAAATAACAAAACCCAAAATGCAACAAACTGAAATAACATCACGCAAAAGTAGAAAAAGAATCATGACCAAGAAAATCGTAAGATTAAAAACTGATTTACAAAAATTAAACAGTATCAGTTAATCAAAAAGACCTAAGTATAGGTGAAATATGGTAGTGAAAAAAATATCCTTTGTGCTTCATGTCTTATTTTTCACAGTAACTAATTCTGCATATCATTTAAGCAAAATAATATAGGAACTTCTATAGTAACAGTTTTCATTGAGCACTCTGATAATTCTGAGTGAGTGCTAATATGTATTTCAAATGGCAATTTGGTAAAGTTTTTCATGTCTATAACTACTTGACCAGATTACAAATTACCTGCTCAATAAGCAGAAAAGTTTGCAAAGGAAAGCAAGGATAAATATTTTACAGCAACAAACTTAAACTGAATGCACATTTTTTTTAACAAGTCATTCAAACATACAGCATTATCTTGACTACAGTATAAAAACAACTCATTTAAAATATAATATATAAAGCATCCATAATTATTTAAAGTGAAGCATCTGGTATATCTTACTTTATTATACAAAATAGGGCTGAAACCTTATAATAAAAAATAGGAATATTGATTTTGTGTATTTCTGTACACACACATGCACTGGCATGTGCATGAACACATGGCCTTAAAAGAAAATATTCTAGAGAATATTTATTTTAGGGTGGTAGAGTTATTGATATTTTAGTATAGCATGCTTTTCTGTATTTTCTTCAATCAGCACATATTTTATAAGGAAATGTGTGTAAGGAACTTTGTCATTAGGTACCTATCAATATCAATTTCACCCAGCAATTCTTCTTGTCTCTCTAA